>NC_056742.1:208369100-208491600 GCF_019279795.1 Protopterus annectens | reverse complement strand
TATGTTAGTCCTTCCTGTAGGATATTAACATCTTGGTTGAATTCTATGACTGCACTTAGTTTGCAGTCATCTGCAAACTTGGCCAACCAGAGGCCCTTGACATTGGCCTTGACTTGTGATAAGTAGCTGTCAAAAAAGAGCAGACCCAACACAGAGCCCTGAGGGACTCCACTAGTTACTGGCCTCTTTGGGGATATTGTCTCCCCTCTTCTTCCTGGGTCCTATCTGAAAGCCAGCTGGCTATCAAGCATGTAACACAGGGGTTTATGCCTGTATCCGTCAGTTTGTTTACAATGCCTGAGTGGGTTATTGTATCTAATGCCTTAACTAGGTCAAATTAGAAAGTATGCATAATTTTGCCCTCATCTATTGCCTTTATGACCTTATCAAAGGAGTCCTCCAGGCTGAGTAGGTATGGTCTGCTCTTAATAAAACCTAACTGGGTTGGATTCAGTGTTTGATGTTTTTTATGATCTTATTAATTATTTCCATGATAATTATTTCCATTGTTTTGCATATGAGACTGGTTAAACTTATGGATGTGTAATTTCTGGGGAATGTTGATGGCCCATCCTTGGGCAGAGGGGTGATCATTGCAGTGCTTCATTCATGTGGCACAAAGCCTCTCTGGAGGCTATGGTTTAACAGTGACTATTTAGGTGGTACACTTGGATACTATTGGGGCCCATTGATGCAGCCTTAGTGAGCACATCTAGGACCTACTTCCTAACAATAGCTGGGGGGGGGGGTTGTTTCATGGTATTTATTGCAGGGCAGTCAGGATATGGGGGGTGGGTTAAAACTAGAGCTGAATTTGTCAGCCATCAGAATTGCCATATCTTCCTGCTCCATGTAGGTGGATCCATTTACAATCAGTTCTACACACTGCTATGAGCTGCCTTTGAGGCTTCAGAGATAGGTAAAGAAAGCTTTGCGGTTGTCCTTTGCCTGGAAGGCTATCTTTACCTCAGGTTTGGCTTTAGTAGGCTTAATCTTTCCTCTTAGTTACTTGTTAAGATTGATGAGAATGTCCTTATCAAGTAAAGTCTAGCATTTCCTGATCTTGGCAATGGCTTTTTTTTTTCTTTTGTTGTTCAGCCTCTTTATAGATTTCACTTGAGTGATTTGTTTTTTGAGTTAGTTCTGCGCTTATTTCTGATAGGCATGGTTGTGTCTGTGCATTTATTGACATGATTGCACAGGGCTTCTCTGGACAATTCTGCATAGGGAGCTGAGTTCATTGGGTTTTGAGGGGGATTGAAATTAAGATAGGCTATCATTTAGTAGTATGGATTTTGCCATAGAATAGTATTCAAAATGTTAAACAGTTAGCCTGGAGCACATAATTGATTTTTATTCCAAAGGAGACAGGTTTGTGGTTTGATCTTACCAGACAGGACACTACACTGGGTGGATGAGGGTTGGTCAGAATTCTCCTATGTCTATGAGTACGAGGTTGATTACATTTCAGCCCTAGGGAGAGTTATTCTTTAAGTCAGTGAACTCAAAACATGAATTACCTAAGAAGGTAGAAAGAACTACAGGGCAGAAAAGAAAGCATTCAGCAAATCATAGCTAATCTTCTTATTGTAAGTTTGTATACTTTTGCTTGTCTGGAACCTGAGCCATGGCTGAAAAGGAGAACTTGACCAGTCCACTTTCCCGGCTATGAAAGTGCAATAAATAAATAAATAAATGTAAGAAATTTATCTCAACACAGCACAAGTTGGGGAGGCAATCTAAGTTAATCACATTCTAATAACTCAGTTTGTATTTTAGTAAAATTATTAGCAGTTCAGTTTATGGCTAGCAAACACCTGCAGTACCAATTGCATTACAGTATTTAATCTTGCAGATCAGAAATATGCAGGATGTAGCAGCAGCAAGTATGAGAAGCACACAGTCAAAGAAATTCTCTGGCTAAGTCAGACAACTGATATGCAATACTTCACATATACCTCTCAACCCTTTAGTATAAGAAATCTGGACAAAGCCAAAAACAAGTGGGGGGGGGGAGCCCAAAAATAGGGAGAGATTTTAAATATTGCTCTTGTAAACTTAATTTCTTAGAATAACAGGTTTTGCATTACTATGCATTTTCTGAAGGCTATTAAGTCTGAAACTCAAATGTCTGACAATATTTAGTAACTATTTAGTGTGATCTGCCACAAAATCAAAAAAGTTTAAGAACAGACCAAAATATAATACAAAAAAAAACAGACAATTGAGAGGTATGGGTCTACAGCATTTATTTTTAGGGTAAGCTGCAGCAGTGACACAAGAAGAGCACTTACCTGAGCGTTATCACATTTTCATCACCAGTTCCTCCCTTCTTTCCCATAGTGTGCATGGTTGTAGAAATTGACTTGTATCTTTTGTTTACTACATCCAGCTTTGTCTGGGACTGCCAGACAAGGTTGTTTCAATAACATTGAATTTACCCTAACTTCATTCACTTTGCATTTATAAAACTGGGTTTTACAATGCAAACTATCCACAAACCCTGGCTGTTCAGCTGTAAAATGCATCTCAGTTTACACTGCTTTATATTTTAGGTATTGTACTACAGCAGCATATTATTTTAATGCCCTTGATAGTTGTTTTTTTCATTCCATGCTTTTCTACCCTGATCCATTTCTGAAGCAGCAAAAAAGTATTACATTATTTATCAACTGGTTGCTGATCTATTTGGCTTCTCCAGTGACCAATCTGTAGCTTAAAAGTGCCAGTAAAAATTGAATTGCTCAAATCTGGTTGCAGATAGTGCATTTTGAGTGATGCAAACAGTGTTACAAATGCGACTTTCATTTGTAAACATTTACTACCATGTCTGTAGATTGCCATCTAGTCCTGATATCTGAAAATAACCTTCCATAATCATATAAACCATAGTGTAGTATAAAAATTTATTTTAGATGGGATGCATTTTATGCACATAGACTTATTTATTCATATATAACATAAGGTGATGCATGCGGGCATCTGCCACACTGTGTGTAATATGCTGCTGTGAACCAATGCAATTCATAGATATAGATCAAGGTCATCTACATTGCTAAATTGTCCAGAGTACTGCGTAGCACAGCACTAGGTACAATGCAATTCTCTGCATGGAATGGGGGGAGGGAATGCCGTGCAGCCTGACAGTGTGCACAAAGTGAAAGGGAAAGGCAGCATATAAAGTTTTATTAGTTACTTAACAAGGTAAATTATAGCTATCTAATATGCATTTTGCCTTAACATTTTGTGTTCTGCCATCACGCCTAGGAATGACTCATAAGGATTTTGCATTTCTTACTTGTAACATTGGAGCAGGGGTCATTACCAAGGTATGGTAATCAGGGATCTAGTGCTATATGAGCACTTATTGGAGGGAGCATGGTTGCTTAACCATTGCTAAATATATATATATATATATCTCTCTGGGATCTGTACAGATCCCCAACGGTACTTTCTGCCGAAGCAGAAATCACCGAACATACATAACCGAAAGTGCTGTTCACTGAAGCAGCACTTTTGGTTATGTATCCTAGTTGTGCCGGTCACACTATGGTGCGGTTAAGGGAGAATTCCCTTTTCCCCACTGTAGTGCGACCTCGGAGTGAGAATATAAAAGTAGGGGGGTGGGGGGCACAGGGGTGCAGGGGGCTTGCCCCCTTGCATAAAAGAAGATATATATTTTTTTTTTCGAACAGACTTATATAATGTCCCCTTTGGCATGTGTCTATCCAGACATATGCAACAACTGGAATGCCCACAAAGATACCTTACTAAAAGGATGTAAAGCCTAAACAGTATGTCTCAAATGGACTACCTCACAGCCCTGTCACTATACTCTGTATTCTACAAACTGCTAAAAGGTGACCTGTGTCTGGCATGTAAGGCATCCTCCATAACAATACTGATGAACCTACTGCACATTATCAAGTCAAGTGGCATCAGAAATACACTTCCAGGGATCTGAACCTCTTCTGCAACATAACAGAATGGTTTGGAGGATATGCCAGTTCTGGAATAGACTCCCCAGGCACATAAAACAAAGCTCATCCTTGTCGATATTCAAGCACAGGTTGGACCTATGGATGAGCAGCAGAAAACTTACACCAGGCCTACCACCTGTATTACTAATGGAAAGTAGCAGCTCCTAAAAGATGTATCCCATGCATGGATCTCCTCAGATTACTTATGGTGTGCTCACAGTGGGGTGATATATAAATATTGACCATAAGATGGGTAAAGGCTAATTAACACCAGATGTTATAGGTTAATTCAAGCACCAGAACAGAAAATGGCTAGGTTTAAAACAGCCTGCAATATCAACTAGCTTAGTACTTACCTATAAACCTATGAACAAGGCTTTAGCATGCAGGTTTCCTGAAACCAGCCATATTCACTGATGCACAATGATTTATGAGAAGCACTCTGAAATTTTACAATTTGCACTGGCTGGTTATTTTATTGCTATGCCAGCAAGGGAAAAAATATGCTTTTTTTTCTTCTTCTTAAATGATTGTTATTCCTGGAAAAGCAAAAATAAATTAAATGAAAAATATATAACTGGCCAATAGTGAAACTAACTGTTCAGCACGATGTATACTTCATGTGTTCAACTTTTAATTACATGTTTATGCTGTATATGTTACAGATCTATGAATATACCTTATATGTTGTTTTTTGATGGGCAAAAAAATAGCTGTAGGAAACCTTGTCATGCAGTACTTCATCCTCTAGCTGCATATAAGGTTACCTCTGTAGCTCAGATATGTACAGCACTTGGCCTATTTTTCTTTTCTTTCTTTCATTTTTTGTTACTTTTGTATCTGCTTATGCTATGTTTGCATTTTTAGACATACCCAAGTATTTTTAGGAAAGTTTTGCATCAGCAGTGCCTTTTTAGGACTGATAACTCAGATTTGTGTAGGATACATTTTCTTGCACATCTTTAATGAAAACATCCTTTGAAAATCTGAGTAAATAAAAGCAGACATTGTAAAGCATATTTGTATGTTAGTTAAGAGAAGTGAGGGTAAAGCTGCTCTATGTGATTATAAAGTGAAAGCTGACACATAGAGAAAAGGAAACTGCATCCAATTTTTTTTTTCAGAAACAAAGCATTGCAAAACTTTTTTTAGTTAACTGTTCTTGGTGAAGCTGAGTTAGTCAAAGTGATGTTTAGCATTAGAAGATCAAAATATGTTTCTATGCCAGTTATATTGAACAGCTGAGTACTAGAAATTGGGTAAGAGGGCCAGGAAAGAGGCAAGCAAAGCAGGTTAGTATAGCATCTAAACACTAAACTTCCTTGCTGCAGCCCTGTCTAGAACAACTTCTAATTCATCATCTTTTGTAGTTAGATGTGCAACATCCATCTTGTAATAAACTGGAAATACCGTTTATAGTGTGAAAATACAGAAGTAAACTAAATCCTTTAATCATAAGCTAGGAAGTCAGGCTTTGTTTAGTTGTTAAAGGAAATGTGACTTTTTTGTGTTTTCGGTTTTGCATGCAGCTGTATTGCATTTAATGTCTAGAGTTTATATCTGTTATTATGAAACAATGCATTTTGGTTTAAAGTATATTTATTTTTTCTGAATAATGCCTAAGATATGAGTTTTTTTTATAAATTCTAATTATGGGAAGGCATCAGGCTGAAACAAAACTCTATCATTGAGAGATGATGTTTGTTTAATATGTTATTCTGTGCTTAAAATGGCCCATTAATGTTTTGCTCATTTAATGTGCAGCTGGCAAAACCACATATTTATTAATTAATTGTTAGACTGTCTGCTCTGATAATTATTTTTCATTGGTTTTCTCTATAATGCTGACATGCAAATTTTCTTATTCATTTTGAGTTTGTTTTTAATTCTTTGACTTTATACAATTTTTGTTTAAAGGAGAAACTAAACAGATTCATATTTATGATAGCGATGGTATGCAAGTCTTTGACTCAGAAAAGAACAATAGCAGTAATTTGTAAGTAGTAATAACTGGTAAATGTTGCTGGTAGAAGACATCAGAGAAATGCAATCAACTGCTTCCTTTAATACAGCCTTAGGAAATCTTCATGGTAGTGAACACCTACCAGTAATGTGGAATGGGAGATGATGCTTTATTGTAAATCCCCGAACAGTATGGGTATACTGGGGATTTTAACAATGAATCTCTCTTTACTAATATAACTGTTCTGAAACTGATGTACTTCAGTGAAACAAAAATATACCTCTCAGCAGTGTTAACTGAAAAAAGTGCATTTAAAAAGTCAGTGATGGCTGCAAACATGTCTGTCACAACCACTGCATATTAACCTTTACGCAATTGTAACACAAGGCAAACAATTTGATAGCATTTGCTGTTAATAAATAAACAGCACTATAACATCGACCTACTGTTAGGAGTACTGTCATTCCAATTACTTTTTGCAAATCAAGATAATCAAGCATTTATTCCTTTTATATTGTATTTTAACATTGGTGGGCAAACATTAAACCTAAAAGTAAGGACATGTTGAACTCTGTTAATCAGTACAAAGACAGCAGCTGTGATAGTCAGTTTACTTTTCTAGAAATATAGCTACATGCATGTTATAAGTAGCTGCAAACCTACCACTAAGGCATAGCACATTGTGACTGATACAGGCATTGGTATAAGCAGAACATCCAGCCTGATTGTAGCTTTTTCTTACATGGAAACATATATGGAAAATAAAAACTGATGTGCATACATAACTTATTCAAAATAAGGTCTATTGACATTAACAAGCTGCATATGACACAAATATGTATGTATGTAATAGAGCTGAAAATATTTTGCTCAGGTAATCTTTATTCTAAACATATTTGTTTCTGTATTAAATAAAGTAAGGGAGCTGCACAGTGGATAACTGCATCATAGTCAAGAAACTAAAAAAAAAAGCAAACAGAAATGAGTAATGCATACATTTCATATTATTTCTTTCCATTTTTGCCATTTGTCTAACAGTTCTCCATATATGCACAAGTCAGGAAATGCGTTATATGGACAAGTACTCCAGCTTTCAGAGGACTACCAGAATTGCAAATTATTTTTGACTTGGACATTGAATAACAAAGCACCAATAGTTAATTATATTTACATTATTAGTGGGATGGTTAATGAGCATTCTTCAAAACTGTAGCATGTACATCACCTCTTCTGTAAGTGATTTTCTTTAACTCTGTCCCAAAACTTTGAAGAGCAACATTTTGAGATGAACAAGTATACATTTTAAAAGCAGTCTTTTTTTTTCCTTCATCTGTTATATATTTTCTTATGCATAACAGTAAAACCATATCCAACAATAATACATAACTCTTCCACAGTAAGGATGATTAAATATTCAGTTATGACATCATGCATCATATTGTTTCAGTTAAAAGGCAGCTAAAAAGCATGCATGGAAAACGCTGAAGGTCACGGGAAGCAAAATAACACAATACATTCATAATATCAGCACCTGTATCCTTTACAGATCATTGCAACCATCTCTCAGGGTCACTCACTGCTCTTCAGAATCCTCAAGAGAATTTTGAAATGCTTCAGTCATGTGATTTTCGGGAAAGTGTTTTCAGTCTAGGGCAAAAGAACAATGAACCAAGCTTTTATCACACTGGTAGCAGTCCAAATGGATTCATGAAATGCACAGTTCATATTTCATTGAAGAAAACATGAAAGGTGGCAGAAATGACAATCTGTTTTATTGAATAAGGAGGATTTTACAATTACCATTTATTTTGTTCACTATTTCTTTAAGGAATCCCTTCATCATAACATAGTAAACTCGGGTTTAGTTATGGTTAAAAAAATGATGACTAAAAACGACACAGGTGAGGGCTTGTCTTCGAAGTAACCATTAAGACAGTGAACTGATTGCAGTTGTTATATTCTTTTACATTTTTTATATGTTATTACCTTGTAATGATTCAAGATTTGATTCTATAAAACAAGCACTTTGCCAAAACCATCTCCATTTTCCAACAGGAAATAAAGAAATGCAAGTCGTTAGCACTAGTGACCATAATCAAATGACTTTCACACTGATCTACACATTGCATTGTGTACAACTGTTTACTGCAACCAATTTTATTGTTTCATTTCTTATTGCTTTTATGTATAAGTGTTGCCTTTCTAAGCATGGGAAATTACATTAATAGTAGCTATGGGTTAAAACAAAAGATAAATGTAATTAAAACATATAAGTACACTAGCCCATAACATTATTTTCTGCCTTATCAAACACAGGTTAGCACAAGGCTAACTGCCTTGTGGGCCGTCTTAAGCCTAGACAATTAGCACATTTGACAATCAAACCTTGTACCTTGTGTCAGCAAGTTAAATGGATTAACCATTATGCCAGTCCCCAACCCATATATTGATTAATCACAAAATGAAAAAAAAAATGTACCCACACAGATTGTCAAAATTCATCTATTACTAGATAAACATTCTGTTCACAGAAAACAAATTATAGGCATTATTTAGTGATGACATAATCCTTAAAACAGAAATTAACCAACATTTATTAAATATTGTTTCCTGGCTTAAAAATACTTAAAAAGAGTAATAAGTCCAAACATGTCCATTGCTAGTGGAGTCTGGTTTTAATGCATTATTAAATTCTTGAATTATTAAAATTGTTTGCCATTGTGCATAGGTATCTACCAGGATATTGGTCCAACACCCTCTCTAACCACTGAGTATAATTATCTAGTTATTCAGTAAACCTGTTTGTTCCCCAAAACAAAAGGCCTACCCCCCATCTTTTCCACAGGTAAACAATTGATTGAATTAGACGCAGTAGATGACATCCACATAGAAGGAGATTTGATTTTGTAATATACTTTACTGTCCCTCAGTTTGCATGTTGATACCATCAGAGGGTGGACATGCAGTTGGCTCTAGCATGGTACATCCATACCTCTGTGTGTAGTGCACTTGTATATTCTGTCTCCAATCATGAAAGTACCGCAGGTGTGATTCCGGTTATCTAACAGAGATTCTAGTACAGAAATGGTGCATGGACACTCACATCCCGCTTCCTGACCATAGAAAACCAGGAAAATAAAGCCCCATAATTCATCTCCTCCTCAACACCTGCTCCTTCAGTCTCGTCAGACACTAGTTGAACTCAAGTTATCTGGACCACACTTACAGCTGTGTCATTCCACCTCTATTCTGCACCATAGGGGAATGCAAAACATTTTAAGTCTAACACTTGGGCTTATAGCAAATACGTTGCTAAATACCTAAGGCAATATGTTTTTCTGGCTCCCAGCAACTTAGCCTGTTTAGTTGTATCAGATTTAAAAAAAACTCAACAGCTCCTATGTATTAGCTTTTCAGCACCAGTGGCATGTTTCACCTAACATTATATATGTTCACTATCATATCATGATCAATTCCGTATGCATTTTACAATGTACATTCTTATGGACAGCTATCTCCCTCCTCTTAATTTTCTTAAAATGCATTATTATATTATTCTGGTACAAAGCTTCTGGTGTACAGTCTCCTATTTACATCCCACAATGACTAATGACATTTTAAAAACAGACAATATCTGGTTAGATAAATTCATTGAAATATGTATGCATGAAACAAAAATAGAAAAATATTACATGCTGCATAAACAGATGTAAACACGCACACACACAGACTCATACACACACACACACACACACATACACACACACACACACACACACACACACACACACACACACACACACACACACACACACACACACACAAGAAAATATAGTAATTAAGAAAACAGTTATCACAATAGCATTATGTTAAAGTCTGTGTTAAGTTACTGACACAATATGCTGTTTTCCTGTGTGATATGCAATATATTGCACGACTAAATACTGACTATTAAATCTGGAACACTTTAGTGGGTTCACTGCATTGGCTTTTTATGTATTTAGATTTGTGGATATATGTAGTTTTGTGTTCACAAAGCTGCTTGGTTACTTTTTTTATCATTCATTCATTCATTCATTCATTCATTCATTCATTCATTCATTCAGTCTTTGATTACAAGCCAAAGGCTATCCCAGCATCCAGTGGGTACAAGGCAGAAAAGCAAAGCAATTAATTGCAGAGATGAAGCCATTGTAGCATAGAAGTCATACACACATATGAAACATACAAATGAATAGGTGTACATGCTAGTGTGAAGCACAAACGTGTACATAAACATATACATACACCCATCTGCAGGTGTACATACATGTGTGTAAACACAAACTTGTGTGTGAATACACACAAACATGCACACACACACAAAACACACCCATGGGCAATTTAGAGGATATGCAGTTCACATGCAGCACATTTTGGAGTTTAAGAAAGAAAGCAACAAAGCAAGCAGTTAAAAGACCTAGGTAGAAAGATGAGCAACAGGCTCCACAAAGAAGGCAGCCCAGCTGAGAACTGAAGAATTAACAAAGAGCTGTGTGGCAATATCCTTAAAAGATGTTCCATATCATGTTAGCTATTCAGACTACACTCTTATTTTTTAATTCTTGGCATCCTTGGCAAGCTTCAAAAAGAAAAGTTTTATACATTTGATGCCTGAGAATGTGTGTGTGTGTGTGTGGGGGGGGTGTACAATCTTAAAAGTTGTATTTTTGATTTCAGGAACAGCTATTTGCCTTACTAGCTGCTGTATTGCAGCAGTAGCCTTTCAAAATATTAAGTCATGTGGAACTTGGGCCTGTGTAAAGACCATACATATTTAGTGGACAAAAAAAAATTCTAGCAAAAGATATTATGGCACATGGATTACTCAGAGAAGTACAGCTGGAGTGACACAAAGGGAGTAGTTGCCCCAGGTAAAAAGTGTTGTGGGTGCAATCAACACACACCAACTGGTCTTTAGTGCATTATTGTCTTTCACAAATGAAAGCTGGCATTGCAATTGTGGTTTGAACTGAAGTACTTTAGCACTCTATGTGGCATAAACTGTAGAAAATGCTTACTTCTGATGTAAGAAACCACCTGCTACAGTTTAAAATGACAGAAGAGCATTTGTGTCAACATTTGCAATATTGCAGGCATTAGGCTAGAGCTCCATGCAAAGTTCCAGCTCTTCAACTTAAATTTGTGAGGGGGGTGCACCAGGTTGGAGGACAGTATTGGCTGCACCTCTGATCAGACATTTAACTGCTGCCTTTTGAGGCTTTCATATCCAACAGTTCTATGTCAGTCCCCCACTTGTCATTATCACCATTGTATAGTCTGTGATCTGTTTTGCCTTTTTTTTTTACTTTACTGATCTTTTTAAATAATAAAGAGCATAATTTGTACCAGGAGCTTAAAACTCTCAACAGTTTGAGCATCCTGCCAAAGCAATAGGAGGACAAATAATATTCTGCATACCTTTAAGCCTGTTATGCAAAGCAGCCAACTCAGATTCTCTCTTCCTTTTTCTTATCCATCCTTCTGCTATTGTTTAAAAGCAAACCGTTAAGCTGCTTAAGCATTCATCAGAAATGTGGTGTTGCATAAAACAAAATAGCTTAGCAAGTCTGTTATTAAATGCAAAAAAAGGAGAGACTGTCCGAGAAATTAAAATGGCTAATAGGCCGTATAAAATTATACCCGAAGAGTCTGTCAGTGGGCCATATATCTAATGAAAAAATAAAGTTGCTAATTCATAGTCTCATAATAACTTTGCTTCCATTTCAATATTAAAAGCAGAATAGTGACTCCTATGGAGAGATACAAGGATGCCTTAACCAGTGTTAGTATATTATACCAATTATGTATGTTAGACAGACAACACCCTGCAGGGATAAGGGCAAATCACCATTTCTTAAAATTAACTCAGTCATGGTGGCTTTAATGTTCCAGTATATATATTTTGTTATGCACATATTATGCTATATGCTTATATCCTATGTAAAATTCAATATAAACAATCAGCAGGTATTTAAGCAGAAGGAAGCCGGTGTACCTTGAGAAAAATCCTTGAGAAACTCAGGCAGAGTATAACATGAAAAATTTCATGCAATGAGTGGAGCCCATTTAAGTGTAGTAGGTAGCAGATTCACCTCACAGCATGAATTTCTCTGGTTCAATATTCAGCTGAGGTATCTTCTTTGAGTAAGCTGCATGTCCTCCCTGTGTTTGGGTATTTTTTCTTTGGGTGCTTTGATTTCCACCCACATTCCAAAGACATGCAGTAGGTGGACTGGAGACTATAAAATGGCCATAAGCATGAGTGTGTGCGCGTGCGTATGCGTGTGTGTGTGTGTGTGTGTGTGTGTGTGTGTGTGTGCACGTGCATGTGTGCGTGCGTGTGTGTTTGCGTGTGAGTTTGTGTGGTATGGACAGCCATGGTAGGTGTACATTGGCTCTCGATGATGGTCACGGTTTATGTGACACCCTGACCCTGGATGGATGGATGGACTGGGGGCTGCAAATGAATTTAATTCTTGAGGATGTGCTAGAAACATTAAATGATAAAGTGGAGATATGTCATAAACTATTGACATGCACATCACTGAGCATGCTGATATACACAGGGTATAATGCCAGCGCATTTGTTTCCACACCGAGTGATGAATCAGTGTAAAGTTATTTTGCAAGGTCAAAAACAATTTTCTTTGAATTTCTAAGTCAGTAGAAGACATAGTGAAGGTCAACAAAGCTAATGTTCTCTGTGTTGCAGCACATTTTTTTTTTGTTACTTGTCTTGCTGAGGTAGCTAGTCAGAATCTACTTTCTTTCTTGACAAAGGGGATGTTTTTATGGTGATAATTGCAGTTTAACACTGCTATAAAAACTGTTTACTCCATTACATGGCTCATTTCCAAGGCTATCTTTAGTAGTGGCATATAAATGATAGCATTTGCTGCAGGTGATAGAGCTTAAGAGGCATATTCAAGGCATATATGCAAAGTACACCACAATGTAAGCTTTTAAAAATTGATTTATTTTGTGTATAAGACATTGTTCAATATAATTATAAAAATCCATCTCATATTTATCATGGACTTTTATTTACATGAAGTATTAAATGTTTTTAAATATCTTATACTTACCATAGTTTTTTTATTAAGTTATGCATTTTTGTTAAATGGGCAGTTGTCACAGTTTGCTTGCATTTTAAGTTCATAATTTTAGGATATTTGCACTGTATGCATGCTTTTATTCATTACATTGCTTGCTCATGTTTTCAAGTATTGAAAATGTATGTTGTCCAGAAACTTGCACTAATATGTGGAGGTTGCCAGACTGTTTATGTCTATGTTTAATTCCAAAGATCCTAGTTATGTGTATCAGATGATGGCCAATGAAACTATACTCTGACCAATTGACCAAGGTTATAGAGGCAGTATGGCTCAGATGAATAATGAGAGTGACCATACAGATACATTTTTATTTGACAATATTCTCTTTAGAAATATCCCAGTGTTGCTGGTGCATGACAGTGTCTAGGGAAGCTGTCTATGGGTAGGCTGATCATGTCAGTAATGCAGAAAAGGCTCAAAATGCTTTCATAATCATTATCCTCATAATGGTGTGGCTACATCAATAAGTACTTATTTTAATACCAAACCCCATAATTAGATCCTGGTGTTTCATAGATGTGTACTAGACTATCTAACACTAGGGCCTTTTTATGCCGAGATATGCATCCCAAATCTCTGACAAGATCTGGTACCGTTGATAAGTGCAAGCATGGGCTAGAGAGATAAAATATTTAAAATCAGGGGCTTGGGACATGAAACATTTACAAGAAGGGGCTTGGGAGAAAACAATTTACAGGCTGCCGGGGTCCATCAGAGACAGAGGTGCCAAATCAGAGATGAATTTTCTGTCCCCCATGCAGTTATCCAAGTTACACTTGAATTGAGCCTGTTCCAGGGAAGTGATAGTCTCTGGGATACATACCTGTTTCTCCAGCAAGTCCTGTTTATATAACAAGCAATGTTTAAGTCTTTAGTACTGGTAATTCTGGTTCTGTTTGTTTTGTGGATATGCAGGAGGTCTATCTGAGTGGGGTTTGACAATGCTCTGTATGCCAGACATAGATCTCCCTCTCAAAAACCTGTAGGAGACAGAATACAGGGATAGGGCTTTGAGGTGGCCTGCATAGGACATTTTACTTATGCCCTGTATTCTTTTAGTGAGGAAGCTCTGTGGATGTTCCATTTGTTGGATATGCTTGGTTAGGTACATACCAAAGGGGGCATTGTACACAATGATAGGTCTGATGATTGCCGAATACAGTGAAACAATGTCATATTTATATACAAAGCAGAGCATCAGCTATCTACATATTATTAAAGAAGTAAAGCTATGTATAGGTATAATGCCTCTATACACACACACACACATATACATATATATATATATATATATATATATATATATATATATATATATATATATATATATATATATATATATATATATATATATATATATATATATATATATATATATATATATATATATATATATAAAATATAGAATTATTGAACCATCTGGATACTTGACATGTTATCCAGAAAGTGAGTACAAGGGCAGCATTCCTGATGCATGTGTGTGCAGATGCTCTGCTTAACTTATGGGCAAAATTATTGTGGTACCTTTAGGCAGCAGTTTTACAGGTTCATAGGTAGGTACTAGGCTACTGGCCCAAGGGCCTATACAAGCCTAGCCAAAAAGGTACCTTGGCTTTCGCCACCCAAGAAAATTATTTTCCTGTGCCCCTGTCAAGCAGAACCACAGAAGTGATCCCCGTGGTGAATTTCCTATTAACCAACCAATCATCAAGATTTTTCTTGAAGAGTGCTAATGAGGAGCTCTGTTTGACATAGATAGGTAGTCTGTTCCAGAGTATGGGAAGTCTCTGGGACAGGAATCTATCCCTCCAGCATGTTATGTTTATTGTGGTGACAAGGTTTAGGTCCCTAGAGCCTGTAGCTCGGAGGAATTGGGATTTATTTAAGTGGAGCATGTCCAACAGCTTTGGGTTTGACATAGCTTTGTATGTTAGGCAGAGATCACCTCTGAGTAGGCAATATGCAATGGAGTAAAGCTGGAGTTTTTTGAGTCGTCCCGCATAAGGCATCTTTTTTAGGCCCATAATCCTCTTTGTGAGGTATTTTTGCGGCCTTTCCAGTTGTTGTAGATGTCTTGTGAGGTACATACCAAAAGGGGCATTGTACTCTATAATGGGTCTAATGAGTGATGAGTAGAGGGGAACAATGACCTCTTTTTTTCTGGATGAGAAACCTTTTGTGATGAGGTGTGCCACATAGAAGGATTTCCTGACAACTGTGGCGATGTGATTATCAAAGGAGAGACTACTGTCCACCTGTGTCCCAAGGTCTCTTATCACACTTTCGGTGTTAAGTAGACTACCTCCTATGTGATAGTTCATGGTTACAGAGTTTTTACCAAAGGGGATGACAATGCATTTTTTGTCATTGTGCCTGAGTCCATGGCTTTGACACCAGGCATCTGTCTCAGTGACGCCCTTTGGTAGGATGTCCACATCATTAGGAGTTTCAATTATGGCTCCTAGTTTGCAGTCATCTGTGAATTTAGTTAGCCAAAGACCTTCTGTGTTAGCCTGTACTTCAGAGAAGTAGATGCCAAACAGGAGAGGACCCAGGACTGAACCCTGTGGTACTCCACTTGTCACTGGTCTGAAGTCTGATTTGGAGTCTGCTACTTTCACAGTGTGGGTTCTGTCAGTAAGCCAGTTGGCAACCCATCTTGTGACATAGGGATATATATATATACCTAGTTTAGTGAGTTTATCTATAATTCCAGAGTGGGTGATGGTGTCAAACACTTTGGTGAGATCTAGATAGGCTGTGTGAATCACCTTACCCTCATCTATGGCTTTGGTGACTGCTTCAAAGAAGTCTATCAGGTTTCGGAGACATGATCTGCCTTTTTTCAACCTGAACTGTATGGGGTTCAGAGTTTGGAGATCTCCAATGTCTTTGTTTATGAGTTCCATGATGATACATTTGATGGCCTTGCAGACCAAGCTCGTCAGGCTAATGGGGTGATAGTTCCCAGGGTCTGTTGAGGCTCCCCCTTTGTGGAGTGGGATAACCATCGCAGTGCACCATTCAATGTGCACAAAACCTGAGGTGAGGCTATGACTTGAACATGGTACTTAGGTGGGGTGCCAGTTCATTCTTTAGTTCGTGTAGAAGGTATCCTGGGATGTTGTCAGGTTCCACAGATGCTGTGTTGTTGGCTTTGGAGAGTGAGGTTTTTACCTGTGCAGCTGTGATTAAAGGAACTTTGCATTCTTCCAGTATAAAGATGGGGCCTTTAGGGGGTGAGAGGGGGGGTAAAGTTAGCACTGAACCTATCTGTCAGGATGTTGGCAATATCAGTTGGTTCTGTATGTTTAGTGTCATTGTGCTGTAACTCAGAGCAGATATGAGTGTTGCTATTGAGATTCTTGACATAGCTATAGAATACTTTATGGTTGTCTTTAGAATCAGTGGTGATTTTGTTTTCATAACTAGCTTTGGAGGATTTTATGAGGGATCTCAACTTCTTACTGAGGATGACGTGGGATTTTACTCTTTTTTGCAACAGTTTTTTTCTTCTGTTGTAGAGTTTGTTTATGGCAGAAGACCATCAAACTGTCTTCCTTTTTTTGCAAGATAACATCTTGATTCTGTTAGGGATAGCACAATCCATGCAATCGTGTAAGTGCTTATAAAGTGCATTTGTGTAGGATTCAGCAGTCGTACCTCTATTGTCCATCTGTATGGGTGTCATGAAGTTTGCCACTTCTGTCATAAGAAGCGTGAAGTTGGCTTTGGAGAAATATTTTATGTTTGTTTTCCTAATGGGGGTTGGGAGCGGGATGTGGATGTCTAGGGTGATTAGCTTGTGGTCAGATCTGACCAATGAGGAGCTGACCTCTGGTGTGGAACACCGGTCGCCCATGTTGGTCTTGACCAGGTCTAGGATATAGCTGCCCCTGGTGGGGGTGTGGATAAGTTGATCCAAGGTGTTGGAATTGATGATTTCCAGAAAATGTTGAGCAAAAGAGTCGGTACACAAGTAGTTTTCCCAGTTAATAGTGGGGTAGTTGAAATCACCCATTATTAGGGTGTTAGGTTGTACCTTAATATTTTCCAGTGTATCAAGAAATGAGGAGTGGGAATTCTGGGGCTTGGTGTGGGGGTCTGTAGCAAGCTACAATCTGGATTGCGGTTTTGCCCAGAGTTAGTTGAACTTGGATAATCTTGGATGCATTATGCTGAGCAACTAGTTTGGAGGTGTGGATATCCTTAATGAATATGGACATGCCTCCACCTTTAGTGTTTCGGTCTGCGTTTGGTGGCCAAAAGGTGTGGTATAAATTATAGCCTGGTAATGCAGGTGTGCTCTCTGGAGCTTTGAACCAGGTCTCTGTCACTGCACAGATGTTGATGTTCTCCATTTTAAGGAGTGCCTCGAGAGAGTGCATTTTGAGATTTAGACTTCTAGCATTGAGTAGCATTACCCTCAGATTTTGCTTGCTTGTACCTGTTACAGTGGTGAATTTGTCATTTGAACCTTCCCTAAAAAAGACACTATAGGGGTGGCAAGAGCTTTTGCCAGTATCCAGAATCCCAACGGTGACAGGTGCAGGCCATCTCTGGCAAAGCAGCATGATCTGTCAGTCATGTCATCCCAGGCAGACAGATACTGGATCCCATTAGAATGACACCAGAAGCTTAGCCAATTGTTAAAAATCAATAATTTTGTCCTTGTACTGTGGTATCATTCTGGATGATGGCAGGATGCTACTCAGGGCTAGGGTCATACCTGCCTGGGCTACAAGATAGGAGAGCTCCTACATGTCTCTTTTCATGTAGTCCAGGGAGGTACGTCTCAGGTCATTCACACCAACATGGACAATGACAGAGTCATATTTGTACCTGTGGAGTGACCTGAGTGCGTGTGTTATGTGGCGGATCCTGGCACTCGACAGGCAGCTGACAGTAACTTTCTCCTTGTTTAGCCTGGTGAGTGTAACTTTTACTTAAGTAAAGGTGTGTACCTCTGTCATACTATAGTTATTCCCTGTAAGACATGTAAATCTAACATGTATGCAGCAATGAAAAAGTCACAACTACTGATAATCTGTAGAAATATATACTCATGATCAGAATACCAGTGTGTGCATGTACCCCACACACACAAAGATATGAACCCCTACCTATACAGGGCCATACTCTTGCATATCGCTAACATATAACAAATTTATTGAAGATGGACTGAATGCAATTATAATTACTAAATGAAAAGAAATAATATGGGACTCTGTACCTATAAAACCTCTCTATTTGTTGCAGTTACAGATGTACACAGTTCCAGCTCCACTATTGCTTGCAGAGCTAGAAGAAAAAAATATCATTATGTTATGTGTCTGTAATAAACAAATTTATAAATCAGGCAACCAATGTGACAGTGCAGACAAGACAGATACTGATAGCACCTTTTGGGTGCCTTTACTATGATCTCTTCTTCACACCAACTTAAATGGTCAGTAGGTTGCCTCATCCAATCAGTGTAGCGATGCATGAACTTGGCCTTCAGGGTCTTGGTGCAACAGTGGCATCAGACCTTGCTCTAGCAAGACTGTTCTAGGCATTTATTTTATACTGGGGACCTACATAACAGTCACCAGTCAGGCACCCTTAATGGTTCTTAAACAGCAGATAAACAAAAGTAAGATATTTTTTGCTGCACCACAGGTGAACCCTGACACAATCCATTCCCACGGACGTAATGTCCATTCTCAAGGCTGAATTCTAGAAAACTATGACAGGCTTCTGACACTCATGCCTGTTTATTTTTTTGGTACATGACATGCAACACAGGGCATCATGATAGTGCATCCTTTTGTGATATGATCATTATGTGATGCACAAAATGTTGGTGTGGCAGGGTGGTGCTTAGGTGTAAATGATTGCATTAAATGACTTTAACAGGGGTGTACTGCCTAATATGAGGGTGTTTTTGCTCTTTAGTGCCTCTGTTTGGATGCAACAGCATCACAGTTTTCCAACATCCACAAAACAGTCATTGAACCACCCAGGCTCTTCATACCTACTGGCGTGATAACTGTGTTGCTAAAAGACTTGAGTTTATATGACACAACATTTGGCAGAAACTATGAGTCACTTCATACTGTGGAAGACTACAGGCAGGCCATCTGTCAGGCTTGTGGAGATCAAAGAGAGAGTTGCTTTACGAGGTAACTGTATACTTCAGTAGTTTTGTTTGCTGCATTCCCATAAATCATTTGCTTAAAACTGCATTTCTACTTTAATTTTTGAAATGTCTGTTAATGTTTTGACTAAAAGATGCATTCATAATGTGTTTCAGACAAAAGAATGTCACTATTGCGCTACACCAATAGTCAGCTCCTCCCTGGTTAGATCTGACCAAAAACTAATCATCTTGGAAATCCACCCCCCCCCCAAAGGTAACCACCATGAAAAACTTCTCCAAAGCTAACTTTAGGCTACTAAAAACAGAGGTGGCTAACTTCATGGCACCCATGCAAATGGGGAATAGTTGTATGACTGCCGAATCATGAACCAATGCACTGTATGAACATGCACACAAGTGCATGGATTTCGCCATACCCAATAGAACCAAGACGCTCTCCTCCAAAAAAAGGAAGCCAATCTGGTGATCCCCTGCCATAAACAAACTCTACAACAGAAGGAAGAAACTGATGTGGAATAAGGTGAAGTCCCAAGACTGGAAGAATTCCATTATCAGCCTCAGCAAAAAGTTGAGATCCCTCAGCAAATCCTCTAAAGCTAGCTATGAAAACAGAATTGCAGCAGATAATAAAGACAACAACAAGGCTTCTATAGTTATGTAAAGAATCTCTACTGCAATACCCAGATTTGCTCTGATCTGCTACACAATGGTACCTCCTATACTGAGCCAACAGATATTGCCAATATAATGGCCGACAAATTCAGTGCCAACTTTGCCCCCCCCCCCCACAAAGGACCAATCACAGTACCAGTAGCTTGCCAGGCACCTAGTATTACAGCTGCACTGCTTAAAACAGCACTGTCCAAGGCCAGGAATACAGCTTCTATGGGACCTGACAATATCCCTGGGAACTATTGCCCCATTAGACTGACGAGTCTGATATGCAAAGCTATGAAACTCATCATCATGGACCTAATAAACAAGGATATATGGAATCTCCAGACTCTGGATCTCACACAGTTTGATTTTGCGAAGGGTAGATCATGCCCGCTCAACCTGGTTGACTTCTTTGAGTCAGTCACCAGAGTTGTGGATGAAGGCAGGGTGGGTAATACAGTCTACCTTGATCTGGCCAAGGTCTTTGATACTATTCCCCACTCAGGAATCATAGAAAAACTCAATCATCATCAAGGCATCAATCCCTATTATCACTAGGCGAGTTGCAAACTGACTCACAGATAGAACCCACAGTGGTGAAAGTAACTGACTCCAAGTCAGACTGCTGACCAGTCACTTGTGGAGTCCCACAGGGTTCAGTCCTGGGTTCTCTCCTGTTTAGTATCTACTTCTCTGAAGCCCAGGCCAACATGAAGGGAATCTGGCTGACAAAGTTTGCAGATGATTGCAAGTTAGGAGCTATTATTAACTCCCCATGTGAAGTTGACATACTGCAGAAAGGCTAACTGAGACCAATGACTGGTGTCAGAATCATGGCCTTAAGCTCAATGCCAAAAATGTGTCTTCACTGTCAACTCAGTTCCCATGAATTACCACATTGATGGTAGTCCATTGAACACAGAAGGCATTATAAGTGATCTGGGAACACAGGCTGACAGCAACCTCTAGTTTGACCACCACATTGCCACTGTAGTCAGAAAGTCCTTCTATGTGGCACATCTCATTACTAAGGGTTTTGCATCCAGGAAAGAGGAGGTCATTGTCTCCCTCTACTCTTTCCTCATTAGGCCATTCATCGAGTACAATGCCCCATTTAGCATGCACCTCACTAGACATCTGCAGCAACTGGAAAGACCAAAAAAGTACCTCACAAAGATGATCCTAGGCCTTAAACAGTTATACTATATGGAAAGACTCAAAAAACTCCAGCTATTCTCTGTCTCATATTGCCTACTTAGAGGCGATCTATGCTTGACTTACAAAGCAATGTCTGACTCAGCTCTGTTAGAAATCCTACATTTAAAAAAAATCCCAATCCCTCCACACCACACGCTCCAGAGACCTCAACCTCATTACCACGATCAACAGAACATGCTGGAGGGACATGTTCACAACCCAGAGACTGCCCATGCTATGGAATAGACTTCCCATGCATGTCAAACAGAGCAACTCACTGGCCCTCTTGAAGAGAAATCTTGATGAGTGGATGGGAAATAGAAAATTAACCCTGGAGATCACTCCAGTGGCTCTACTCGATAGAGGCACTGGGAACTAATGTTTCTTGGCACAATGCTAGGGTAATCTTATGGGCTAGGCTTGTAAAGGCTCCAGGGCCATTAGCTTAGTACACACCTATGGACCTATGAAAAGTGCCTCTGAAGGGTCCATGTCCATAAGCAGTTCTGCAATACTGATACCCACCAAATAGCTTATTTTACTAATTTACTTTTTTTATATTTTACCTGGCCATGTTTAATCATGGTAGTAATGCAACCATATGGATACCAGTTCTACAGTAGTTATGTTGCATTTTTTTTGACAGGTATGACATTAGCATACTAATTCCACTCCTGTACTTTATAGCAGACCTATGCTGAACTGGCAGTGTCTGTAGACATTTTCTTTGTTGAAAAAGGGAGTAAGTGAGGGAGTGATAGAGAGTGAGAAGGTAAGGTCCTATTCATGTGTATAATACTGCTGTATATAGCAGAATGATAAAGCACAAGTGAACAGCATATGTGTACAGGAAAAAGTGTTATGGCCCACATATATATTTTTTATCTGCTTGATGTTAACTGCATTGCAGCTTGCAATATATTCCTCCCACATAAAAGATAATCGCAGTGCATTCTGCATCAACATTCATGTAAAACATAGATACATATATCCATGTACCTTCTTGACACAAATCTACAGTAAAAATTCACATTTTTCTCCTTCTTAAGGAGTAATCTGCAGTGAAGGTGAAGTACGTCTTCCTTAACCAGGTTCTGTCTGTATCTGCAGCTGGTGCACCTGTTTGTATATCTATAGTCATAACAGCCATTTATTATTTCAGCCGGTTTACTATCAAAATTTCAACATTTTTGAAAATAATTACTTACTCAAAAAATATCGTTGAAATTAATAACATCAACCAATTAAAATAATGAAAAATAAAAAGGTCAACAATTTGAATTCGAATTGTTGACATTTTTCGAACTTACCTGAACATCCGGTGATGTTCAACACAAGTTTTGTAGGGGGGAAAGCCCCCCTGCACTTCCCATGTGGGGGGCTGTGCCCCCCTCACCCCCTTCTACTTATATATTACAACTCAAAAATGGACTACAGTGAGGAAAAGGGCAAAGTTCCACCTTAGTGCAACCTCCGATCAATATGTCGATCTCGCACAGCGAATGCACACTAGCATTTGCTGTTGCAGGTTTGACATATTTTGAATTGCCGTTATGAGACTTTGACAAACTGCCTTTCAACAATCAAAGTTTGCATAACGACATATGAAATTTTGATTGTAAACCATTTCAGCCATGTGTTGTCAAACTCATGTCATCTGGAAGGTCAGTCAGTGGAACTCATGGCACAAATTGTAGTCAGCTGCATATTATGGTAGCAGACCATTTTTTGATAGTGACAGCTGCTGGTGTGACATGGCAACTGTTCAATATCACTTTTTTGAGAGGAACTTCTGCACAAGAGGTAAACAAACACTGTTTGTTTATGCAAATGTGTGTGTGCTACAGGTCATGGAGAGAAATTAGTGACACATACCTGCAGCACACAGGGATCACATATGCGCTGTTTGTTATGATGGGTATATGATAACTACTGGTGTGCTTATCTTCACATACATTTTCTTTTTTCTTACTCAGCAGGATGCCAAGGAAAGCATACAAGGAAATGCAAGTTTCCATATGTAGTGAATGACATCTTGCTGCAGGCTGTAAATCTTTGTGGCTGGCAGATGATTGACCATGAGAAAGCTGACCATCCCTTTCATGGGAGTGCCTGTCAGGATGTGGTAAATGACTTGAATGCTGTCAGTGACCAGGGCAGAAATTATGAGCAAGTCAGACACAAGGCCACCTTAATTTGTGCTTCCAATGCTTATGTTGCCTGCCTCACACACAACTGAATTTGATGAGACAATGCATGGAACAAGCTACCATTATACGAGATAGAGGTGTTGCTTGCCTCTGTGCATGTGAGTTCTGAGATTAAAGGAGGTCACACAGTAGTCCTAGATATCAGAGCTGAGTCTGAGCACCCTTCAAATATCTTTTTTTTGGAGATATACTTGGTGTGTATGTCTTTCATAAACAGGTGATCATATGCTGAGTAACTGTGTTGTATTTTAGGAATGTTAATGTTTCTGAGTAAAAGACCATCTGTACAAGTTAAGAAAGCTGGAAACTGTAGTATTCATTTCTTCACTGGAATTCAAGTAATGCTAATGGGTCTTATTTATTCTGGGTGTTTTCCTTTGGTGTCTTCACAGGTGATATTTTATCAGTCTCTTCCACCATGGATGTACCATTTCTTGATGGCAGTTGCATTTTGGCATGGTCAGGAATCACAGTGCCAGTGTTAGATACAGGCTATGTGGATTTCAGATCCCATGCCGGTCAGTAAATATGACCGCTGTGCCTGTGCAACACACCCCAGACACACAAGGGCACAGAAGGACGGTAAGTCACAGAAAGGTCTACCTAGAAAAGCATGTCTCCTCCGCAGTGCTGTCCCTATTGGTTGCTACAAGCTCCAATGAGCATGAGGAAGATGAGTGGACTTATTGCCAGTGGTTGTACATATCATGGAAACTACCCCCCCCCCCCCCATGCTGGCTGTCTGAAAGACTTCATCTCAGTGAATGTGCATTATCATAATACAGGGACAAGCTAACAACACCTCAGTCCTTGCTGTGATGGTAAATTTTTTACAGTGATTTGTGATGACATGAGGGACTGCACATCCCATGTGTGTTATATTATGGATATCTTCCATTGGCAGCTTGCTTAACCCAAGTCTCCTTGTACACTCATGCAACATACCAGACACACTTCCTCTAGCCTGTTCACCTCTGTATCCATTGATAAGGGCCACCATGGAAGGAGGAGACCATGGTCGACAAACATGGTGCCACAACTTCTGGTCTGTCATCCAGTGTGGTGGGAAATAGGTTAAGACATGAATGTCAATGATGGCATGGAGCTCATGCTGCAGTGATGCATGGTACTGGTTTATTCCTCACACTCATTCAACATTTCTTCCTCTAGACAAGGGTTCAATAGTGCCTATCTTCCTAAAAGAAGAGGGTGATCACATTGATGGGGGTGTGCACAGTCCACACATATCTCCAGTGGGTGCCCTGGACCTGTAAGCTCTCTCCATTCTTTTGCACCATCTGCTGATACTGTGTTCATATATAGACACAAGACCCAACTCCATACACATGCACAAAAATGGTGAAAGCAACTCCTTCCTGTGCATTCCTCAGTAGAATCCTGCCAACCTCATATGTGATACCCAAAGCAATAAGTTTGCTTTCAACATACCAACATGCACACACATTTGCATGTGGATGACATTTGACCTCTGGTCCTCCACATCTATGAAAATGATAATAACTGTGCCCATATATTCTTACTTGTGTAGCCTATTTCTGATGATCAGTGTGGCCGGTCTGTACTTAAAAGAGCACAGTCTGTGTAAAGGTTTCAATTTACTGTAGACTGCTTTATTCTGACACACACAGTTATGAATCAGACACTGTCACTAAGCTGTATCCATGGCTTACTGTGCTCATTTTCATCTGACATAGTCCTACCACTCCAGCTGGCTCTTTCACAGGCTCATTGTTCAGCTCCTCCTCCTCCTCCACCACCACCTCTACTGTCTGGTATGGAACTACTTTCTGCTGAATGTGTATGTTCTTTTACAACTGAAGTCATAAAATCAGGTTAAGTAATATAGCACAGAGTAAAATATCTTACTACATGTGCCAGGGTCAGGGTGCAGGGCACCACCAGATACCTACACAAATTTAAAGCTGGCCATCAGCAGGTCAAATGCATGTTTGTTGAGGATCCAAGTTTGCAACAGGACATAATTGGCATGTACCTCACTAGACACCTGCAACAACTGGAGAGGCCACAACAGTACCTCACAAAGAGGATCCTAGGCCTTAAAGACTTGTCCTATATGGACAGACTCTAAAAACAACTATTCTCTGTCTCATATCGCCTACTTAGAGGCGATTTCTGCTTGACTTACAAAGCCATGTCCGACCCAGCTCTGTTAGAAATGCTACATCTAAAGAAATCCCAATCCTTTCATACCACGTGCTCCAGAGATCTCTACCTCATTACCAATATCAGCAGAACATGCTGGAGGGACAGGTTCGTAACACAGAAACTGCCCATGCTATGGAATAGACTTCCCATACATGTCAAACAGAGCACCTCACTGGCCCTCTTCAAGAGAAATCTTGATGAGTGGATGAGTGGATAGGAAAGAGAAAATTCACCCCCATGATCACTCCAGTGGCTCTACTCGGCACGATGTCAGGGTAATCCTATGGGCTAGGCTTGTAAAGCCTCCAGGGCCATTAGCTTAGTACATACCTATGAACATATGAACACAATCCACAGATATTATTCCATTCTGTGATATATGTGGTAGTTGTGGGTACTACCTGCATTCCCTGTAGACACAATGTGTATTATGCTATGTGCATTACAGACCACCTATCAGTTGATGGAGTAGAAACTCTTATGGTAAATATTCATTCTTCCCTATTCTCCATGTTAGACCCTTATTCCAATGTGGGTGGAGTCTGTGGTATGTTATGGAAATAGGCTAGATCATAAAAAGCCTGCATGATGTTACCTGTCTCCCCTGCTCCTGTGTCATATGTGGAAAGTACATATGCTCCCCCGCATGAAGTAGCATGAAATTGAATAACTGGTGCTGTATAGATGCCTGGGATACCCTTACCATGCCATCATTGGTAACTTAATGGTCCTTGCAATTACTCTTTTGAAAGACTTCCACAACTTAGTATCCACAGGGCTATGTATTCCGTTCCAGGCCTACAACATATCTTGACCAGCACATACATGATGACTCTATCCATAGTTTTGATGCTGTGAAGCAATGAAACATTAGGCTTGGAGAGGTAACACTGTGCCCACAAGGGTGGCAAAGTGCAACATCATGACTACTACTGGCAAGAACTGCCTGTTGCACTGCAAAGGTATATTAATGTTAAGGCTATTCCATACATCATTCTGTGATTTACCTACAAAAATTCTAGGATTTTACTCTAGTCAATGCCTTTGGAGCTAGCACCTCTAGTAAAGGTATTTATACATTTCTGAATCTTTCTCTGTCATATTATTTAACCTCATTTGCATTTATGGAGATACTCATTTAAATACTTCTGCTCATTATTATGTCATTATGGCACCATTAACTTACTATGCGGATCACAGTGTTTCTTGACCTTCCCTGCTTGTTGTGGTGTGTGTATCTGAATTATCCACACCCTGTGTTTGGTTGTTTGTGACATGAAATCACAAAAAAATGTTTCTGAATGCTAGGGATAGTCTTTCAAAACAGTGACCTGTAGTAGTACCTTGAAAACCAGATATATATTTATTTGTTTATTTAAACTTGTAAACAGTGAGGATCTGACAGTGAAAGCCTATTTTCAGAGGACCAAAGAACAAGAGTGCTGGCAGCGTAGAGAGATAAAAAACGAACTTGCCACAATTAAAATATGAATATTTTATTCCAAACGACAATACACAGGAAACCACATAAACGCTTTGTATTCCACCTTGCGTTTTCATCACACATTCATTGGACTTCATCAGATGCCATGTCTAAATTCTTTAATTGTATATATACTGCCTTTAAAAACATTGAACCAATAAAATTCCTTCATTTTATCCAAATGGACAAATGAACATGCATTTAGGCTCATGAGTATTAACCATATATTCTTCAGTTTCCACTCATAAATTTTATCATTATTAAAATCCATCAATTAAAATCTTTATTAAAAATGAATCATGTAAGTTCTTCTCAATAAATACTTCACATTAATTATCATACCAAAATAAAACCTTTGTAAATTTAAAATATTTATAAAATTTAGGAGAATCGATATTTTTTAAGGGAATGTTTATTTGTTCATTTTAAAACCTATGTTTTCTTAGGAAACAGTGCCATCTTCTGCCATACAGAAATATTACATGTATTTTGCCTTTCTTTACAATTTGGCTGACCTTAATTTTAAAAGTGGTAGTATGGACAAATAGTCGTTTAGCCCTGGGGTTTTACCTGATTCCAAAGTTACTTGCCACCATAATTCCTTATATTCTATTTTCTCTTCCCATGGGCCACCCCTAATGTCATTTTTAATTTGTTCCAGAACCAAAAAAAAGAATTTATAACCTTCACACACTTTAGAATGTTTGAATAGTGCATAACTTATTTTCCTTTAGATATATCATAAATATGTTCGTATATTCTTCTCTTTAAGGTTCTCCCTATTTTGCCCACATAAAAGGAATTACATTTGTGACAAATAGCAAGGTATACCAACCCCTTGGACTCACAATTATAATGCCTTTTACTTGTTATCCATCTTTTTCTACTTTCTAAAAAGACCTCACCCTTGTTTATAATGTATTCACATTGATTGCACCGTCCACATTTGTAGGTGCCTAGTTTCTTTCCATTTTCTCTACCCAGATTTCTTTTGTTGTTTTTATTCTTATTTTCTAAAATATCCTTTATACTACTTGAGTTTTTATAAACCACTTTAGATGTTACCCTAGGTATACCCTCCAAATCTGTGAAAGAGACAAATCTATCCCATTCTTTCTGAAAAATTACTTTTGTGCTGTAATTTATTGCGTTGTTGTTATATCCTGGTAAATAAGGAGACCACACGGTTCTAGAGTTGTAAGGCCTTTCTTTAATAAGAACCTCCAGGTGCGCACCCATGTTACATGTTCACATCTTCCCCATAGCCATACGTACACCGGAACCAACAAGTGACCAGAGAATACAGAACCAACACTACATGTTGTTAATCCCCCACAGCGCCCCTACAGCACAATAACAACATTACCTGCCCTATACTACATTCCTCCCCTCTTAAGCTGTGACATACACCTCCTTACATAAGAGAAACGAGGGAGCAAGTCAAAAAAACAATCCATCCAGTCACTTAATTTCTAAATAACCGGCTAGTTATTAACGGTTACCATGCAATCAAGTTATGTTGTCCTTCGAACCTATACATGCACTTTTAACACTGATAGTCCTTCAAGTAACTAGGTTTAACCAGTGCACGCTTAGAACGGCGCAATGGTACCACACTAGGTGACTCCGGTGTCACAGTTACCACCTCTGGTACAGGTGTGTCCATCCCTGGAAAGGTTGGGTCCTCGGGAACCTCTCCTTCCGAGTCCTGGCGGTCTTCCTCGGGCCCCAGGATCGAAGATCCTCCTGCCGCTGCGAGCCCTTCTCCCGAAACTAATGGTATTTCCGGGGCTTGCAGTTCCATGAAGTCCTTCTTCTGTTCGCTCCGCAGAATCTGGTCCACATGTCTCCTCACCAAGAAACCTCCATTCAACCTCACCTGGTACGACAGTGGATCTGTGCTCTTAACAATGAACCCTGGAATCCATTTAGGTCCATAGCTGAAGTTTCGAGTCATCACTGCATCTCCCGCAAGGAAACTTCTCTCTCTCCGTCGTCGATCATGATGTTCTTTTTGCCTCCACTGTGTCCTCTCCACCTTAGCTCGGATGTTTGGATGCACCAGATCCAATGTTGACCTTAATCTCCGTCCTTGCAACATCTCGGCAGGTGACAATCCGGTCGTAGACTGGGGTGTAATGCGGTAGTTGAATAACACCCTTGACACTTTTGCTGCCATACTTCCGTCTCCGGCCTTTGTCATCATTGCTTTAAAGGTCTGGACAGCCCTTTCAGCACAGCCATTTGAAGCCGCATGGTATGGTGCTGATGTGACGTGTACGATGCCATTTTTTTTCAGAAAACCCTTGAACTCTCCACTCATGAAACATGAAGCATTATCTGATACAATAGTCTCTGGTAGTCCTTGGCTACTGAAACTCTTCCTCAGGCATTCAATGGTAGTGGTGGAAGTGGTTGTTTTGACTGGGTAGGCATCCATCCATTTAGAATGAGCATCCATTATTATCAAAAACATTGCCCCCATAAAAGGCCCTGCATAGTCTATATGAAGTCTCTGCCAAGGTCTACTCGGCCACTCCCATGGGTGTAGTGGTGCCGCCACAGGTGAGTTGCGATGTTGTTGACAGGTGTTACATAGTTTCACAGCGACTTCAATGTCGTGGTCCAACTTGGGCCACCAGAAATAACTTCGTGCTAAGGCCTTCATTCGGGTGATGCCCACATGACCCTGGTGCAGCTGTTGTAAAAGTGCACGTCTTCCTGGGGGCGGAATTATCACTCGTGCCCCCCACAACACGCATCCATCTTGCACACTCAGCTCTGTTTTCCTCACCTCATAGGGCCGAAAAACTGGATCAGTTTGTTGTGTTGTCCAGCCTTGCTGGACCCACTGAAACACTCGAGCCAGCACCGGGTCTTTTCGTGTCCATTCGCTCAGTTCCCTCGCTGACACCAACGTGATGTCCTCCATCATCAAAACTCGGTCCTCCGTTTCCTCTTCCTTGAGATGCCCCTGTAGCGGTAGACGGCTCAGCGCGTCCGCATTGCTATGGTGTTTC
The DNA here is from genome assembly GCF_019279795.1 of Protopterus annectens. Lineage (NCBI taxonomy): Eukaryota > Metazoa > Chordata > Ceratodontiformes > Protopteridae > Protopterus > Protopterus annectens. Next base: position 208,461,604 of record NC_056742.1, on the reverse strand, counting down.
CCGGGCTTATAAACAATCTCATATTCATAAGCTCTCAATGTTACAGCCCATCTCTGAATGCGGGGAGAAACCATCTGAGGCACGGCTTTCATCTCGTTGAACAGTGACAACAAGGGCTTATGATCGGTGCAAACAGTAAACTTCCTGCCATAGAGGTATTTGTGGAACCGCTTAATTCCAAAAATTACAGCCAAACCCTCTTTGTCTAGCTGGGAATAGTTTGACTCCGCTGGTGTTAAGGTTCGTGACATGAACCTGATGGGTCTTTCTTGTCCATCTGGCATACGGTGTGCCAACACGGCCCCTAACCCATAAGGAGAGGCATCACATGACAGAATTAAGTCCTTGTGACTATCGTAGTGCACCAAAACCTCTGAGGACTGCATTAGTTCCTTGGACTGCTCAAACGCTCTGTCCTGTTCCTCCTGCCACGTCCACAAGGTCTCCTTCCTTAATAGTTTATGTAAAGGAGCTAACAGCGTTGACAGATTTGGTAGGAACCTTTATAATAGTTGAGTAAGCCTAAGTAGGCCTTCAGCTCTGTAACATTTGTGGGTGCAGGTGCCTGTTGGATGGCTTTTACCTTGTTTGGCAGGGGGTGTAGGCCCGATGCATCCACCTTGTAACCCAGGAACTCTGCTTCCTTTTCCATGAAAGCACATTTACTCCGCTTCACCCGCAGACCAGCCTCTCGCAGTCGCCTCAGCACCTCGTTCAGAGTCTCCAGATGCTCGCAGTTGTTCCTACCCGTCAACAGGATGTCGTCCAAATAAACAGCCACCTTCGGAATTCCTGCCACCAGTCCCTCCATTATTCTCTGGAAAATAGCTGGACTAGAGGAAACACCAAAGGGTAAACGATTTACTTGGAACAAACCTTTGTGTGTGTTAAGGGTGACATATGACTTAGACCCTTCCTCCAGAACGACTTGTTGATATGCATGACTGAGGTCCAGTTTGCTAAACTTTTCACCTCCCGACAGCTTTTCAAATACATCCTCCACCGTTGGTATTGGATACTGCTCCAGCTTCGAAACTTGGTTCACTGTTAGCTTGTAGTCACCACATATGCGTACAGTATCATCTGGCTTTAATACTGGAACAATGGGTGCCGCCCATTCCGAAAACTTTACTGGTTCAATTATACCTTGCTTGGTGAGTCGCTCCAACTCAGTCTCCACTTTCTTCTTCATTGCGTATGGTACGGGTCTTGGTTTGTAAAATCTTGGCGTTGCGTTTTCTTTGACGTGTATCTTTGCTGGTGGACCCCTCCAGGTACCCAGTTCCTCTTTGAACACTTCTTCGTTGTTCTCCAGCACATCTTGCAAGGTCAGCACATGCTGTTCTACTTTATGGAGCTGTAGACAGCCCATTTCCAGCTCCTTTAGCCATGCCCGGCCTAACAGGTTTGGTCCATTACCTGCCACCACCATGACTGGCAACTGTTTGACTTTGTCTTTATGTGTTACAGTTACTTTTGCCATCCCTAGTGTGGGAACTGTTTCACCTGTATATGTTTTCAAAGTCACTGAACAGTCCTGCAGCTCCTGAGCTTCTTTTAGCCATAACTTCCCATACTCAGCCTTTGACAGAACTGTCACACTACATCCAGTATCCACTTCAAACTGCACCATTTTACCATTTAAGTCCAACTGGGTTGTAATGGGATTGACTCTTTCCATCCTTGCCTCTTCCATGTTAAACATAGTAAACACTTCCTCTTCTTCCCTGGTTTGTTGATCTGTACCTTCACGCATGTGGTGTGCATACTGCTGTTTTATTTTCCGGTTTCCCTTTCTGTCCGTTATGCTGCTCTTTTCCTCCCCCTTTCTCTGCTGGTCCCTAGAGGGCGTTGACCTGCACATTTTCTTCACATGGCCCTTTTTTCCGCAAGCATGACATTTTTCATTTAAGAAACGACAGTTCCGTGACAGATGTTCACCGCCACACCTGTAACAGGCATACTGACCAGACTTCCCTTGTGGTTTATGCTCCATTACCACTTTATGCACTGGCAGTGGGGTAGCACTCCTGCTCCCAACCCCCTCGATTGTTCTTGGTTGTAAATCACGAATGTCTTTATTCGCTGTCTCGATGGCCTGTGCCAGCTTCAAGGCCTTTTCAAACGACAACTCAGGTTCCGTTAACAATCTGCGTTGTATGCGGTCATCTGCAATGCCACATACGAGCCTATCACGTAGCATTTCTGTCAGTCTGTCACCATAATTACAGTGTTGCGCCAGCTCCCTCAGCACTGCAACATACTCCGTTACCGTTTCATTGGCCATTCTAGTCCTTGAATTTAACTTGAACATTTGGACTATCTCACTCGGCTTCGGGTTATAATGTGACTGAAGCAAGCTCGTCAACTCCATGAACGATTTATCCCCCGGTTTATCAGGACTCAATAAGTTCCTCATCAGACTGTACGTCTTGCTGCCCACCGAGCTCAGCAATATGGCTCGCTTCGCCCGCCCATTATCTGGTTTGCTTCAAAAAAATGTTCCAACACTTCACAATACTCCTCCCAGGTCTGTGTCCGACAGTCGTATGCAACCAGCGACCCTAACATGGAAACAGACATAACTCCGCAGCCCCAGTCTCTTCGCCGTCCGACATTAACTGCACCCGCTTTTCACTCTCAGCCGACTCTGAGGCATCCCATCCTCGTCGCCAATATGTTATATCCTGGTAAATAAGGAGACCACACGGTTCTGGAGTTGTAAGGCCTTTCTTTAATAAGAACCTCCAGGTGCGCACCCATGTTACATGTTCACATCTTCCCCATAGCCATACGTACACCGGAACCAACAAGTGACCAGAGAATACAGAACCAACACTACATGTTGTTAATCCCCCACAGTGCCCCTACAGCACAATAACAACATTACCTGCCCTATACTACAGTTGTATTCCAGAACAAGTGCCTGTTGGTAATCAACAGCATTATTCATATCCTTATTTTCAAGTCATTATTTTCATTAGCTTTTGTAACCCCCTTAATTGGCTTGAATTTGTTGATCCTACCATTTTCCACCTCAGACCTGATATTTTTAACAAAATCCCTAGGGTATCCCCTTTCCAGGAACATCTTCTCCAACAAATTACACTTATTAACGAAGTCACTATCCATACTGGTCATGCGGGACCCCCTAGCAAATTGTCCTTTCACTATATTCCTTTTACAATGTGCAGGACGTGCACTTCTATAGTGAAGGAAGGAATTACAAAAAGTAGCTTTCCTATGGATCCTAGTTTCTAATGTATTATTTACTTTGTATATCTCTAGGTCCAAGTAATTTAGTGTTTCATACGACTTTTTGTAAGTGAATTTGAGGAAATCTGTGGTCTTACCAATATATTCCATGAATTCCTCAAATTTCTGACTACTCCCTGTCCAAAAAATAACTATATCGTCTAAGAATCTACGATATAGGGTCCAACAAGAACTAAAGTTTGAATTCAGGACATATGTTTCCTCCCACTTAGCCAAAACTAAATTTGCAAAGGTAGGAGCACAAGCCGCACCCATGGCCACCCCTTGAATTTGTCGAAAAAATTCCCCATTAAACATCAGGAAATTATTTTTTAGGACCATTTCCATAAATCCTGTGCTTGCTACCTTTTCTCTGTGGGTTAAAGATTTATCCTGGAAAACAATGTCCTCAAACATTTTCATTCCTGTCACATAAGGTATGGAGGAGAATAGGTCAACTATGTCTATAGTAACAAACAATAAATGCTCAGTATATAAATCTGAAGTAATTTCTCTTATTAAATCCCAAGAATCCTTAAGTATAACTTTATTGTTGACCCAAATATGGTTTGTTTATTCCAAAAATAATAGGGATTTTTGGTTTTTCAACCTTCAGATATATAAACATTTTTTTTTTGTCAATAGTGCCCTCATGGAGCATAACTTCTAGTTCCATATCTATCCTATTGTAGGCCAGATTGACCTCATTCTTGGAAACACAGGTGTATTTGATTTCATCCCTAAGTATCTGGTTCATTTTCCCCTCATACTGTATAATATCCATAATTACAACCCCCCACCCTTATCTGGTTTCATTATTCTAACATTGAAGTTGGATTTCAATTCATCCAAGATGTCATTTTCTTCCTTACTGAGGTTCGTCTTATATCTAATTTTGCTTTGTAAGTGTCTGATTTATTTTTCCAAAATCTCTTCCAAATTTTTTAATTGTAAATGCATTGGGGGGTGAAAAATACTTTTCCTTACTAAGACTTGATCATTATTAATTGTATTTTTTGTATTATTTTTTGAAAATAACATTTCTAAATTTATTTTCCTTAAAAACAATTTAATATCCAATAATGTTCTTGTGAGGTCTCCTTTAACATAAGGCATGAATTTGAGTCCCTTGCCCAAAAGGTTGAAGTGTTCCTTAACAAGAGGGATAGTGCTAAAATTGTAAATTGAAAAACCATTATAGGTATTTCTAAATCCTACAACTTCCACTTCCTGATCAGAATTTTCCTTAATTGGGACAGGGGTATATATATCTAGTATCTCCCCCTCCCTCTTCTCCCCCCCTCACTTGAAATTTTTTTTTATATTGTACTTGCTTATTAGGGAACCTGTTTTCCCTAGTTAGTGGGGGAAATTCTGAGTTGTAGTCATATTCATCCCATCCACCCAAAACCTGCTCATTGTTCTGGTCATTATCTTTCGCCTGTCCTTTAGGTCCATAAATCTTCCTATTCTTGTATGGTGGTCTGGGGTAACTGACATTATTCTCGTATTCTTGCATGTCCCTCTTTAATTTTTTCATTTTTCTATTCATTAATTCATCACATTTCCCATCAATTTCACATCTTACTTTAAAATATTTTCCTTTTCTTCCTTAATCCCAAAAATAAGGTCTTCCTCAATATGCATGTCAAGTTCATCAATTTCTTTTTGCACTGCTTCTTGTGTTCTACCATTCTCCTTAATAATTAATTTTAAAACATCAAGACCACATCTATTAAATACTTCTAGTAATTCTTTGTGAAAGACAGAGCCCATCTGTACATTATTAGGGTATTTATATACCCTTAAACCTTTTGGAACAATGTTCCTATTAATGCATTCTGTAATATATGCATTTTCAATACACAATGTTCTATATTTATACATTAGTTTTGAAATTTTGTCCACCTTTTTACAACAAGACTCAGAATTGTACAGCCCCTGAGGACCTCCATCTTCCACATTAAAACAATAATTAACTTTTAGCCATTCAGTTATCTCTTTTAGTCTTTTATGAAACAGTACCTGAATTTGCCTGACCCAAGGTCGGCGATTTCATGTTGACTTTGTTAATATTATCTCCTGTAATCAATTCCATAGGGCTTTTATGTCCAAAATTATCCTTGGTGTAACTTCAGGATTAAATGTTCCACCATTCGGTTCCTCCAGGTCGCCGGCGTCAGACTTACCGCCAATAAGCTCCCTTTTCCTCTTATTTTTATGTACTAAAAACCCTTCGGTTTCACTTCCTGCTACTTGGGACACATTAATGTTCGTCCCCACCAATGATTTGCAAAGCGGCGTAAGAAGGTCAATCAGCTCGGTAAGCTGTCCAATCCGCTTATGTGATTGACCTAGTTCGTCAAACCCCTTGTTGTTCATCGGGGAATCTCTCTCCATAGCCAGTCTGCTGAAATGTTGCTGTAAATATAGTGATCGGAAGAACTCCAAAGTAACCAAAAACCAAAGAACAAGAGTGCTGGCAACGTAGAGAGATAAAAACGAACTTGACACAATTAAAAGATGAATATTTTATTCCAACCGACAATACACAGGAAACCACATAAATGCTTTGTATTCCACCTTGTGTTTTCGTCACACATTCATTGGACTTCATTAGATGCCATGTCTAAATTCTTTAATTGTATATATACTGCTTTTAAAAACATTGAACCAATAAAATTCCTTCATTTTATCCAAATGGACAAATGAACATGCATTTAGGCTCATGAGTATTAACCATATATTCTTCAGTTTCCACTCATAAATTTTATCATTATTAAAATCCATCAATTAAACTCTTTATTAAAAATGAATCATGTAAGTTCTTCTCAATAAATCCTTCACATTAATTATCATACCAAAATAAAACCTTTGTAAATTTAAAATATTTATAAAATTTAGGAGAATCGATATTTTTTAAGGGAATGTTTACTTTCAGAGGAGTGAAAGGAAGAAAAGTTACTCATATCAACAGTAAGACAATACTAGCAACATATGGGATAACGTGACCTGCACACAAATAAGATGGAGTTTTGCACTTATACTCAAACTGTTTACTATCAAATGACTGAAAATCAAAATCAAAAGACTGAATCCCAAAAAGACTTAAAATTCAAAATATTGAAAACATTTTTCATGCAAGGGGCAAGTCTCCCTGCTCCCCTCATGTGGAGGGATGCACCCCCCACAACCCCTGCTAAATATATATACCAACTCCAAGAAACCAAAACAGTGGAGAAGGGGCAAAATTCCATCATTCAATATTTTGAATTTTCAGTCTTTTTGGGATTCAGTGTTTTGATTTTCAGTCATTTGATAGTAAACCTACTCAAACATATGATATATCAAACAGACGTATCAACAACAGCAGACTTTTATAGTTGTCACACAGAAAACATACTTAAAGGCATATATAATGGCATAGAAAAAGAGGTATGAGATGAGATTCATAGACAAGCATTTCAAGATGGTGGATGGTTTGCACTGAATTTGGAAACGACATTGCAGTGCAGAATAGACATGAATAATTAAGCTGGAACTAACCGAGTGCGTAACATATGCAAATGCATGTATGTGCTATAATAGGCAGAGTGAGCTGCAATTGCAGTAATATGGTGCTGCTGCTGATGCACTCTTCAAACAAAACAAAATAATATATAGGTGATGTGATACAGCAGTTGAGGGGTACCCAACAAACTGCACACTTTATTGATTGTATGTAAGGGGTGGAAAGTGGGTACAGGAGGGTAGGACATGGAGTACAGCAAGCAGAAGAGCACAAAAAGGATTATAATAATGTAAAATGAGGGCTGAGAGAAGGTCGATCACATATTTTATGGTGACGGGCTACATTTTAATGTATAGGGAGTAAAAAAGGAAGAGACAGGGTTGAAACTTATGAAGAGGAAGAAAAGTAGGAAAGGGTAAGCAATGGGGCACAGAAACATTCAGGAACCAACACAAATAAACAGGGTGGGTGGCATACAAAAGTAGGAGGCAAGGTGCACAAGTAAAGAAACAGCGGTTATACAAATGTGGAACTTTTCTTCCTGGGACTCTGCTGAAAACTGATAAAATTATACAGTTATACTTTCAAGGCAAAAAAAGTCATTAAAACAATAAATAAATCGCTTGGGACCTTGTGGGTTTCAGGTGCTACATCAGCTACTTACTGAACCAGAACGACAATACTCAGAACCAGTATGTAATGTTCCTGTGTCTTGGTGGCAGGTTGCATTGGTCAGACTCACCTCTGTTGGACTGATGGCATCATCTTGTCAGTCCACTGAGTCTGTTACAGACTATAGCAAGTGTTTCATAACTGGTTACCCAACATGCCATCATCATCATCTGATCAAGCACTGCCTCTTCCACATCTTTTGGCTGATCCAGGCAATTTGATCTGGGTGAACTGCCTGACTGGAGTGGTCCAATGTGGCACTCACATCCCACTTACCCATGTAAGCCTCAGTGTCCAATGGGGCAAAAGAGGGCAGTGGCTGACACGCCTGCAGCTTGGGTAAGCCATTGTAACCTGCAGAAGGGCGATTCATTAGGAAGGATGCTTTCAGAGATGAGGACCTCTAGCCAGTACAGCATACAAAATAGTGAAAAAATATGATACCACAAATCACGTTGTGCCATAAATGCTCGCTGTCTCCTCTGGCAACCAGCAGCATTCACTTTTCCCTGCACGTAGACAAAATGGATAAGCAAAACATCACATATCACATACAGGAGTGAGTGAGATAGAAACAATAGGGTAAATCTGCAGCTACACAGAAAGCACTGGCAAACAGAAATCTGAGATGTTTCCCAAAGCCCCAGATGAATGCTACACATATGTGCAATGACACATAAGCAGGATATGATCAAACCATCACTCCCTCCTTACTTGTGCTTTCCTTGCCAAGGGAGAATTATCATTAGATTGTTTATTGTTTATGTTCCTCAGCATGGAGAAAATCGATGTTTGTGCAGTGATGGAAACCTGGTTCAAGGCTCAAGAGAGCACCCCAGCACTGCCAGGTTACAATTCATATCATACCTTCCAGCCTCAGTTACCGGATCGCAGTACAAAGGGCAGAGGTGTATCCATATTCATCAAGGATACCCATATCTCCAGGTTAGTAGCGCAGCATGATGCCCCAGAGATCATCCATGCACAACTATCAGCAGGCAAAACCACGTTTCAAGTCACAGCCTGTTACAGATTGCCCACCATGTCCCAAGATGCTCACTCTGCATTCCTTGAGACATTGGAAAATATAAAGGTCCTACCCAACACCATAATCTTGGGTGATTTCAACTACCCTGGTATAGACTGGGCGAACTACCAATGTTCCAACTCCTATGCTCAGCGATTCATAGAATTTATAAATTCAAATGCCCTTGAACAACTAGTAAGTTCCCCCACTAGAGGGGACAACATATTGGATTTAATCATCACAAATATGGGCACCCATTGTACCACACCCATTATCACTCCCTCCTTGGTCAGATCCAACCTCAAACTGATAACCCTGGACATCTTCATCCCTCCACCTTCCCCAGTCAAAGAAACCATAGTCAAAAACCTTTCCAAAACAAACTTCAAACTACTTGCATCCGAAGTGGAAAGCTTCACTATTCCCTTGCAGAAGAATAATGATATCCAGGATGCAGAATCCTACACCAAGGCAGTCTATATGCATCTTCAGGATTGCATGGACCGTGCTGCCCCAAATAAAACCAAGACTCCATCCTCAATCAAGAAAAAAACAGTCTGGTGGACCCCGGCCATAAGCAAACTTTACAATAAAAGGAGGAGACTTATACAAAAAAAGGCCAAATCTCAAGTAGAAAAATCATCCCTGATCAGCATTAGTAAGAAACTGAGGCCCTCATCAAGTCAACTAAAGCTAATTTTGAAAAGAAAGTTGCCAAGGATGCCAAGGATAACCATACGGCCTTCTATGGCTACGTCAAAAACCTAAACGGCAATGCTCAGGTCTGTTCTGAGCTAGTACAAAATGGGACAAAATACAGTGACCCTTCTGACATTGCCAACATCTTGGCTGACAGGTTTTTTGTGCAAATTCCCCCCCCCCCCCTCACCACCTACAGGGCCTATTACCATTCCAGGGGATTGTGTAAGTCCAATTATTACTGATACATTGGTTAACAAGGCTCTATCTAAAGATAAAAACACTGCCTCCATGGGACCAGATGGTGTCTCAGGCTGTGTCATATGTGAGCTCCAAAAGGAATTAACCCCGCATCTTAATACCCTGTTCAGTCTCAGCCTCTCCACAGGATATGTGCCCATAGAATGGCGCACGGCAATGGTGGTCCTGCTACACAAGGGTGGGGCCACAACTGACCCTGGGTACTACCGACCAATAAGCATGACCAGTCTGATCTGTAAGGTTATGGAGCGAATCATTATGGAACTCATAAATGGAGAGATTGGGAACCTCCAGTCGTTGGACCCCACACAGTTTGGCTTCATCAAGGGCAGATCATGCCTCCTGAACCTGGTGGATTTCTTTGAGACAGTTACTCAGGCTATAGATAAGGGGAAGGAGATACACATGGCTTACCTTGACCTTGCTAAAGCATTTGACACCATTCCCCATTCAGGTATTATTGATAAGCTCACCAGCATGGGCATAAACCCTTATGTCACAAGATGGATCGCAAACTGGCTCTCAGACAGATCCCATAAAGTAAGAGTAGCAGGATTTATGTCCGAATCCAGACCAGTAATGAGTGGTGTGCCTCAGGGCTGTGTCCTGGGGCCCCTCCTGTTTGGCATATACTTCTCAGAAGTACAGGCAAGCCCAGAACGACTGTGGCTGACTAAGTTTGCAGACAACTGCAAACTGGGTGCTATAATAGACTCTCCAGCTGACATGGAGATCCTCCAGAAGGGCCTAAATCAGACTGATGCATGGTGTCAAAGCCATGGTCTCAAGCTAAATGCAAAAAAATGCGTAGTAATCCCCTTTGGAAAAAACAGAGTACCCCCAAACTACAACATAGGAGGTAATCCCCTGAAATCTGAAAACGAAATAAGGGGATCTAGGGACCCAAGTAGATAGTAAGCTTTCCTTCGATAACATGTTGCCAAAGTGGTTAGAAAATCCTTCTATGTAACCCATCTGATCACAAAAGGGTTTGCATCAATATCTAAGGATGTAATGGTGCCCCTCTACTCTTCCCTCATCAGACCCATTATTGACTACAATGCACCAATTGGAATGTACCTGGCTAGACATCTCCAGCAGCTGGAGAGACCACAGAGGTACCTAACCAAGAGGATTACTGGCCTCAAACAGTTGCCCTATGCAGCATGACTGAAAAAGCTAAGACTGTTCTCTGTTGCATACCGCTTTCTCAGAGGCGATCTCTGTCTAAAGTACAGAGCCATGTCCAACCCAGAATTGTTGAACATGCTCCATCTTAGCAAAACCAAATCTACTCAAGCTACACACTCTAGGGATATAAACCTTAACACAACATTGAATAGAACATGCTGGAGGGATAGATTCCCTTTGCAGAGACTTCCCTTACTATGGAACAGAGTCCCGATCTACATAAGACAGAGGCCATCACTATCACTCTTCAAGAGGAACCTTGATGAGTGGATGGGTAACAGAAAGTTCACACCGGGGATCACACCAACAGCACTACTAGATAGGGGCCAAGGGTACTAGCTGCTAGTACAAGGGTCTAGGGAACTACTAAAGGGGCGGTGAATACCGCACAATGTGGCTGGGCTAATATATGCCTTCGGGCAGACAGTCCAGTACCAACCTATGAACCTATGAACCTATTATAAAAAAAAAAAAACGTATTTTCTTCCATGCAGAGAATGCACATACATGCCATTTGAATAATCCAGTACCACTGGGAGAGTCCAATAGAGACAGAAGGAATTCTACTTTAGATGTACACTATGAAAATATTTCTGATGATACCATTGATAGATTGATGGAGATAGGCTATTCATTAACTAATCTAAAGAAAAAAAAGAAAACAAAAGCTAATGCATTATCTTTTATAAATAAGACAATTATTAGCTGTTCCAGGGGAATAATTAACAAGAGAAGAAAGAGTCAAATATATTCTGTAAGTAATACTACTTTTTTCATCCCCAAATTAGTACAATTATTAAGAAAAATTGGTACGTATTCATACAAAAGGGAGGCTGAAAGACATTTTACCAAAATGTCCTTATTTTTATTATACAATAGCACTGAAAATAGGTGAGCCTTCATCTAATAGTTTCCTTACATAAGAAATTAAGTTTGTCAAAAACTAAGTATTTCTGTATAGGATGTAGTGCATGTAAATTTGTATTAAGGGTGATAAAGTTGACATTTTACAAATATGGAGCTGTATGAATATTTTTTTTGCCAGATTTAGTGCAGTATGGGATTAGGTATAAGTGTAGCACACATAACTATGATTCATGACAGAGAAAAAAAATGTGAAGATTAGGGTGCTGGAATATGAGAAAGATAAGATTAGAAACAGCCCAGCAAGTCTTATAGGAATTTGCACACAGGAAATCCATGGGGGATGTTTGAGGGCTTCAAATATTCACTAGTGTAAAAATATAAGTTACTTAGAGGAGGAAACAGAATACTAGCATTAAATAATGCGGAAGTTAAGATGCAATGCTTCAAGACCTAGAGGTTTAAATTTAGACAACACTTAACTGTTGTAGAACAGTATTATTTCATTAACCATTTGAGACTGTATGTTAGAACAATTTGTACTTTAGTATGCATATGAGAAATGGTATTGTACAGTGTAGCTTTTACTTCACTATAGTTTTACTGCTTATTTGATTAGTTAAATGATTAATTATTCCATGAATGTTAATTAAACTTTAAAGCATATAAAAAGAGACAGATGAAGTGGCGGAAAAAGTAGTCCTTTATAAACCTAGAAGTTTTCTTATTGAAGGCATTATGGTTTTGAATTATGTAATACTAAAGTTAATTTGCTCCAGCAGAGAATTTTGTTGCTTACCCACTGTTTTACAGTTTCAGAGCTGGTATGCTTACAGATCAGTGGATGTGCAAGAATTCTTTTTGTACTTTTTTCTACCATGGGTTGGTCAATATATTTAGACAATTATTTTACATTCAGTATATTAAACATTCGCTATTAGTGAATAAGCACACACACACACACACACACATATATATATGTGTATATATATATATATATATATATATATATATATATATATATATATATATATATATATATATATATCTGTGGCTATAAATATATATTTTTACATATATGGGTTGATCCATGTGTATCATTTTTGTGTTTGCTTGACAGCCATTTTGTTGACAGATCATATAATCAATGATGCTAGTGCGAAATCAGTGTTGCAGCAGAGAATAGAACCATGCTGCTATTGTGCAATCTCAGACTTGGTACCGATAATCAGCACAAACGGGGTGCAGTAGTGCTTGCACACTTGCAAAATAACACTAGTATTAGTTTTGCATGCTCCGAGTTTATATTTTGGGGCATGCGTGTTGGAGTGTCATCATTTTGAGTATGGCCTAGTTTTTGTCAAACATTAGTGCTAATATGTTGTGCAGTACTTATTATTTTACATACATACAAACACACACACACACACACACACACACACACACACACATATATTTATGTGTGTGTGTGTGTGTGTGTGTGTGTGTGTGTGCGTGTGTGATTGTTCAGGCTATTTATGTTAGTCATTATATTTTATAATAGCTAAGCCACATTCGTTTATCTTAGTTGTGTTTATATATTTAGAAGAGCAAACACAAATACTAACCCTTTCTGGTAAAGAAGTGCCAGTAAATAAAACCAAAAAATTAATCCAGCAAGGCAGAGGGACTTCAAAATGGCCAGCTTCAATAAAAAACTTTTATTGTCGACACCACAAGCACTTTCACAGACTAAGATGCTTCTTCAGTTAATGTCTATCAAACTAAAAAACTCAGTTTAAATACCATATACTGCCTCCCTTGATTAATCATGTCACATCATGGCACTCAAATTATTTAAACAATAGTCTCATCAAAGCAAATGCTTAACACCTAAGTACAGAAATCATAATACATTCATAAAAATGCATATGTAACAAATATATATACAAATATATATAATATATATATATATATATATATATATATATATATATATATATATATATATATATATATATATATATCTATATCTATATCTATATGGGATGCATACTCTTTATCGAATGAACATTAAAAAGTGAAATGGCTGAGCACACTTTCGTGAGAGTGCTTTTCACCAAAAAGCACTTTCACGAAAGTGTGCTTAAATAAGGATAAAAATGTGGGGAGATGGCTGTTGTTGAGATCTTAGCACAGTGGGGATAAGGGAATATTCCTTTTTCCCAACTGTAGTGTGATTACGGAGTGAGAATATAAAAGTAGGGGGTGGGGGGAGTGTACGTGAGTACTGTGTTCTTGTTTTTTTTTTTTTATTTTGTTGTTTTCTAGTTTTTTTAACACACTTTAGCCAAAATGCTTTTTAGGTGAAAATTTGCTAATGTGTGTCCGGCTGATGTAGTTTTGGTTGTTTGAGCTTTCACTCAATAGTATGAGATCTATACATATATATATATATATATATATATATATATATATATATATATATATATATATACATAAAAATACAAAAATACAAAGGCAAAACAACATTCAATGTCTAAGGTTCCTAGATTTCAGCTTAGGTTTTATGGGGACCACATCATTGAGTCCATGCCCACTATCACCTGTCAGTCTAATGATCCACTTAGACTCAAGCTGCTCAGTACTATTCCTGATGGCACCTCCTCTTAAAGTCTCATGCACCCTCCCTATAACCAAAAACTTGAAAGTATGCTCAGTACCACTGGCAATGACATGTTTTCCAAGGGCATTAGTTTTATTCCCTTTGTTAATATGATACAGATGTTCCTTTATTCTTTCTCTAAGCATTCTGTCTTGCCTATGTAAAAATTTGAACACAATAAACAGTGGGCCAAGTAAACAACGTGGGAGGTGCTACAAGTGGCGAAGACTTTGAACCTATATATTCTATCCTGGTCAGGGTGTGTGAAAGTAGAACTGCTGTCAATGTAGCATACACTACAAGTGCCACTTAAGGTCCTTTTTAAGGATTTCATGTTCATAAATACAAACCTAGGGGTGGGCTCTGTCACTCTGGAAACATCTTTGTCTGTCATAAGTACTTTCCAGTGTTTTCTAATGACCTTCATGTACATCGAAACATTACTAGAATAATGTAATGGTACCCTCAGTTTACACTGATTGTTCCTATTGTACATTACTCTGTCTGATGCAGGTTTTGAAAAATAAGGTTTAGCTGTGGTCCCCCTCAAGCTTTTAACCCTCTCTACATTTTCAGCTATTTCTGGGACACTATAACCTGTCATCCGTAAGCAATACTGTGTAGTTTCTACCTGCTCTTGAAACTCCTTTTCACATACATTTAACTTGGAGTATCTAAAGACTTGATTCTTAACCACGTTATTAAAAATGTGGGTGGGGTGCATACTATGCCTATAAAAAAGATGGTTGACACGGGATGGTTTCTTATACAATTTAGTAAAAATGGAGCCATTCCCATCCACTTCAACAGTAACATCAAGAAAATTCATACTTTGTGTTGATGCATTCATAGAAAAGCATAAATAATTAGTAAAATTATTTGCATATACCTCAAACTCTCTTAACTGCTGTTTAGTACCTACTCACAGAAATAAAACAAATCATCAGCAAACCTTCTATAAAAAGGTATAACTCTGGAGTAGGGTCACTCAAGTATATGCTCCATTTCCATATGGCCATCACAGTGTTGGTGTAGCTATTGGCACATGAAGTGCGCATAACTATGCCATGAAGCTGCCAATAGATGAAATTATTAAATACAAAAACATTATTTTCTAACACTAATCTCAATATAGTACAGATAATAGAGATTTCCATCTCTTGTAAGTTAGAGAAGGTGTGCAAAAACTGTTCATCCTTCAAGACCCCTTCGTCATTAGGTATAACAGTGACTAAGTAGGTGACATCCATAGTAACAAAACTAAATTCAAGCATAAAATTTTTTTTCAGTGTTAGCATCTAAAAAGCAAATTGTTCAGAAAATGCTCAGTGTCCCTCAGAATAACCATATTCTTATTTAACAATGTCTCAAAGTTTTTTCCAAATAAATAGAGGGGCTCTGAAAAGCCAATTGCATCCTGCTGCAATAGGTTGCATAGGGGGATTTTGTGCATTTTTATGACATTTCAGAAGACATTATATTATAGGCAGTAGTGGGTCTATAACCATAAAATAATCTAAAAAGTTCTTATCTATCATTTTCTCTAGATATAACTTGGTCAATGCATGTGTAATAACTAACTTCATGGACTCAACTTTTTTTTTGATTAATGGTAAATAAAACTTCCTATCTGCGAGGATATTGTTCATAGCTTCATTATACCAAATGGTGTCCATTAGAACAACTGCCCCCCCCCCACGTCTGCAGGTTTAATTACAGTATTATTATTTTCTTCTAACTTTTTTAAAGCACTGTACTTATTCTTACTTAAATTGTAATGCATTTTACATTTCTTGTGATGATTGTAAAACATTTCATCAACACATAGTTTCTCAAATGTACTAACCAAAGGATTTAACACAGGTACAAAAATACTTTTTTTTTTAAAACAACATTATTATAAACTTGGTTCTCAGACATTACATTTTCATCCTTATACATATGCTTTAACATTAGATTCCTTACAAACAGTTTAACATCAAATATAACTTCAGTGAAGTCTGATGTTTGTGTAGGAATAAATGAAAGTCCCTTTTGTAAAATGCTTCTTTAACACTCCGTAAGATGATATGCAGAAAGATTTAAAATTAAGTCATTGAAAATAACATCAGTCAGCTTACTGGTTTATTTGTGCTGGCAGCACTCAAGTGGGTATTTTCTTGTTTCCTTTTGTTTCTGCTGTGACTTCTTGAATAAGTGTGCTGCTTTTCCAGCTTCCATTCCTTGCAAGGTGTAGGGAATGGAAGCTTATGCTGGACTAAAGGATGTCGTGTGTCATTGACTTTTGAGGTACTAGAGCTTTGTATTAATCTTGCTTGCAGTGGGGAATCTAACTTCCAATTTGAATGTATTTGTGTTGTTATTTGAAAAGTTTGTCTGCGTGCTCCCAGCTCTTTGTCTTCAGTAGTGGTAACAGCTACATTTGTGGTAGGTGATGTCAATGCTTGTGTGAATGTATGTTCCAGCCTCTGACTGGCTAGATTACTGGTAACCACAGAAACTGGATCTAGAAGATTAGAGGGTGTGTCAGAATCACAGGATAAACTGTGAAAACCCACCCACAGTAGAAGTCTGCCTGTTTTGTATTTTTGGCCACATAAAAACATTACCTTTCATAAAGTCATCTCTGTCTCTAGATAACCTGTTTTGTTTAATTTGCAGAAGTCTTCTCTCATATGCAGAAACAGAATCTAAACATTCAATAACATGCTTCTCTAGCACTTCAGCAGAAAATAAGGTTATCAGTTCATCATAAGCTTGCATCAGGGACAGCGATATCTGCTCAATCTCCTTGTCTGCCTGCTTAATTAGTAACCTCAAGTAAGACAAGCTGCGAACTTGATATGAAAATGATATATTGAAATGAAAGTGATATATTATAAAACATATACATATTGACAGATGAAAAAATATGCTAAAAGAGTTGAAAATATAGAGCAAAAGGGTATGGAATTAGAAAATTATAAAAATAACCTGAAACATTTTAGGAATTTCTTACCATTACTATGCTTTCTGAATTTAGTACACACCTTTCAATTCTTTTTGCAAGGTCAGGGGTGTGTGTTTTCAGAAACATGGCTAGTTCAACTAATACCCTGGGCTAGTACTGTGAGCCATCACCCCAGACCCTCAGCTCTTCAAAGAAGAGCATAAAAAAAATGGACATTGCTCCTACTGGCTCACTGAAAAGGTTTTTAAATACATGACACCATTCATCCTCCTACCCCCATTTCTGTGCCTGCCCACAACTCCTCCTTCAACATCTTTTATTAAAAAAGGAATAACTTTTTCTTTTAAACTGTAGCAAATGTTGTAAATAGTTGCTAGTGTATATCCTTCTTGCATGTAGTGCTCACACACACACACACACACACACACACACACACACACACACACACACACACACACACACACACAAGCATTTCTTCTTTTTTAAGCTGTATCAAACTATTTGCTACAATATAGCAAGCAGTTACTATAATTTAGCCCACACACAGATTATACAGCACTCAGGTTTGATAGCATATGCAATACCAGCTCTTAAAAGTTGTTATTGTATTAAAGAGACATCAGGATTGGCTGATCACACTCTTCTAGCACTTTGCACCCAGAACAGCTGCCCCTTTCATGCAGCCCTAGCTACACTGGTGTGTTTTTTTCTTTGCTGTAATACATTTTCCAATATCTTCATGAGTTCTTAGTATGAAACAAAACCTATTAATATAATAAGACTGACAAAAACTATACTGAATTCAAAATTATTTCAGCAAAATTAAGAGTTAGTCTCCACCCATTCAGAATTTTAGCTTGTATCACAATGCAAGTGCAGTACCATCACCAAGGAGCGTGACTCCATCAGGAAGCTCATGTGTTAAAACTATTCCTATTCACTTGCTCAGCCGCACAAAATTTTAGACAACTTTGCATTAGACTAAACAAAATGTTCTCCCTCTGCCCTTTATCTGTGCTACAATAATTTTTCAGTTGTGGTTTTTCATTTTTCCTCCACAGTTTTTTAGGCACCCCACCATTTACTACCTAGCACATTCTCTTAAAATTTGGACATATCAAGTTTGTATAATTTTCTTTAATTATAGCTTTCTACTATTCAGCCTCTGGGCTTTAATTACCTTCAGCATTTTAAGATTCCTTTGAAGCATCTCCACTGCAACTTTGCAGTTTGCATACTTTTCATTAGCTCTGACTACCCTCCCTTCTGATTCTGGTAACATCTCTACTTTCTTTCACATCTGAGCATTGACATAATCTACGTGTTTAGGACATCTTTGTCTTTAACCATCATGAAAAACCTGCCCATCTATACTAGCTCCCTTGCATTTCACTTGTTACTCCTTCCATACCTAATATACCTAAATACCTCATTCTTACCAAACATCAGATTGTAAGATATTTATAGAATCTTCTGAGGTTTTGCATTTCTATCATTTTAATTACAAATTTTCTTTCCATTCTGTATTTTCCCATTCCTCTAGAACATCTCCTATCATAAGCTGATTTACCTATATTGGCTTTCTTAGAATTCCATTAACATTTTTGTTTTCCAAAAGTATGATACAGGATTGATTTATTTATTTCCATTTCAGATATGGCCAGGTGAACTAGTAATGGACCCTCTTCAGTAATGATCTGAATACCTCAAAAGGTACAAAACAAAAATATAATACACATAATGCATTATATGATGGCAAAGTATATAGTTATATTTGAAAAAAATCAAGTACTTACAAAGTACAGTTGCTTATTAGAATAATATTAGTAAATTAATGAACAGTCATGCAGGTGGTAAAGAATACCATGGTCTACAATATACACGCAAGTGAGGCATCTTATGGAACAAACATATTTTTAACTTAGTTATTGTTACCCATTTTCTCTAAAACATTTGGAAGTAGATCTGGTACATATATGTTCTTTAATGGCTTTTTTTAATTTTCAATGGAATCTTTATACATATATATATATATATATATATATATATACATATATATATATATATATATATATATATATATATATATATATATATATATATATATATATATATATATATATATATATATATATATATATACATATATATATATATATATATATATATATATATATATATATACATATATATATATATATATATATATACATACATATATATATGCAGGTTACAGGTCCAAGTATTGAAAAAGCCCTTTCTCTCATGGTGGTTTTGAACTGTGGCCATACAATGGCTAAACTGTTGTATTGCAAGTTTCTCAACCCACAGCCTAACTCCTGAAGGGGTAGTTACTTTTTTAATAGGGGCAAAAGGCTAAATTTAGAAATCTGAAGGTCACTGAGGTAAGGCGAAAGACAGTTCTATTATTTATTGAGAGCCAGTTGGCATTTGGTAGGAGTTTGCTCTGATGGAATATAGGGAGAGCTAGCCGCATGAATGAATGGTTTTATTCTCAAACATTTGTATTTTTCGGGAATGATAGGCTGAGTGTAGGACCAAAAAAGGAAAACCATATCCAGTTTAGATTAAAGTATGTTCTTCGCAAATTATATGTGGGCTTTACGAGACAGAAGAGGAGTGATCCTTTGATAAAGTTTCAACTGAGTGAGGTCTTTATTGACAGTGATATCTGTGTGTTTTGTAAAAGAAAGGGTTGAGTCCAATGTTAGGTCTAGATACTTCTGTTCAGTGGTGTTGCATATGCTGTTACCAGTGAGATCAGTTACAAGAATGGGAGGAATATTAGGGAATTTCTTGGGTGTAAAAAAAATACAAAAAAAATGCAAAAGATCATAACATTTGTCTTTTTATGATTAGTAAGCAATCTGTTTGAGATAGTTTCCCTCTGTAAAGAACAGCCTTCCTTTTTTTGCCTTCCTTCATTTTATATTGTTAAAAAAATCCCAGCCCCATCTATCATTTTCTAGTTTGTATATGCTTATGTATGCAAGTATGTGTGCATCTGTTGATCTATTAATTGCAATATAATACTGCAATGCTTAGTTTAATCTGAAGATAATATTATCATGTCTTGGAGCTCAAGGTATTATTCTTACAAGGAAAAAGAACTTCCAAACATAAAGACGGTCACTCTATCATCCCTGTTCCCATATGGCTGAGTCTATTCAGCTGTCTATTTTAACTCAGTTCTTTTCCTGTTTTCAGATTTGGCAATTACTAATGAACAACTGTTCCACAGTTACATTTTGAAAAGTGTTAATGACAGGATAGTAGGCAGACTGAGGAAAACAGAACAGTCCATAGCTACTAAGTGCATCAGAAACAGTTTGTCTAAAATTATCACCGCGTTCTAATGCATGTGCTTTAAATGCATAATTTAAGTTTTATATACTCAGATCAAACTATTCATCTCCACTATATATTTTCATCAAATGGATACTAGTCATTTCCTGTCACAACTGATGTGCATTGTTCTTTTCGAGGAGAATATGCTTTTAAATATAATTGCAACCCCCCCCCCTGAAAACTTTACTGAACACTTCACTAGTAAGACAACTAACAAAGGGATAAATATGATACCATTATTTGGTGATGGCATAACTTCATGCTTGTTCAGATTCAAAGACGACAGATTTATCATACTGAAAGTCTTCCTGTTATTCCATATGGCAATTCTTGCGCTCTGATGTTTGGATCTGATCTACCCTTTGTAGACTGCTGAGATGCGCTTTTCCATAAAAGGAGCGCTTTCTGCTTACACACAAGCGTTCACTCACACATCACTTTCGCTTTCTCTCTCACTCACTCCATCCATCTACCCCTCTCTCTCTCACGCACGCACGCACGCACACACACACAGTCTCTGCTTTCATGCACCCATTCACACACACATGCAGACAGAAACACACATACGCGATCGCTCTCTCTCTCGTACTTACATACATGCATACAGTCTCACACACATGCTGCATTTTCTTTTTTTCTCTTTTTATTTTACACTCGCTAAACAGCAAAAGCGCTGCTTAGTGAGTTTAAAATAATGGCTTGCTCACTCTCACTGACATACACGCATACACTCACACAGACATAAGCACACACACACACACATACTTTTTTGTCTTCTTTCTTTATATTTTACACTCGCTAAACAGCAAAGACTCTGCTTAGCGAGCATAAAATAATGGCAGCTATTCCATTTCCTCAGTCCGAGCTCCACGGCAGACTCGTTCTTCTCAGAGGGCATTACTTGTACATTAATACCCTGCTGGAGAATGCTCGTTCTCCAATCAGGGTATTGATGTACAGTTTGCCCATTGTCTAATGACATGCAAATTGAAATTGACTGATAATTCTGTGACTATCTTACGCTAATAAGGCAGCTTCCCACGTCAATGCTATTCATAGTTCTTTTTTGTGTATTTCACCATTGTGGGCAAATTATTTAAAATGAGCAAAGTTGCATCTTTTCTTTGACAGTCAGCAAAGATGTTTGCTGTAACTGCTAGCTTAGATATTTACCACTGTGCACTGCTTGCCTTGGCCACACCAAAACCATAATCTCACAGCTGTGCTGGTTGGCTGAAAAGGTGCAGAAGTATACAAAGACTGGGTCTTCTTTAACTTTGCTGAACAAGAAGCTCCGGATGTATGTGGAGTAGACAAGGCTATAGTACACACTTTAGAGAGTTTGTATACCCCGTGCATAGCCTTTTTATACCTGTGGACATCAAGGAAAATAAAGCCCTCACTATGCTTGTCATGAGGGTCTAACTGACAAAATGGAGACAGAGTATTTCTCAGACTTCTGCCTTGAGAAAATTTCAGCAGTTACTTGACATACTCTTAGCACATGTGGATCAATATATTTTTTCAGCCTGTGTCACCATTGGACAGAGATGCATACCACATGTGCCTTCTATGAGATGGCACATTTTTCCTGAGGTAGCTGGTATAAAAGATTTCACCCATTTTCCGTTAGAGCTCCAACTGGATAATAAGGGAAGTAGAACCGAAACATTAACGGCTAACATTCCATCAACTGCCTGGTAGTATGTGATTTCATGAGGGTTCATCCCCAACAGCTTGGCCCAGCATCCTAGTAGTGCCCATGATTCTCACATCTGGCATACATGCTCACATATAGTAGTGGTAAACTTTGAAAATGTATTGTTTAGTAGTAACCCCCCTCTTCCTTCTTGTGTTATATTTCATCTCCTTTTATCTTTTCCTTGTAATACAGGCTAGTCACCTGAACCTTGGTGAATGAGATCAGTCCTTAACCCTAGGGGAGCTGCTGAGGAGTGTGTCAACATCAGATTGTACCAGACATGGATTGTCACTGAGTGAAAGTTTGGTCTGCTGAAATTCCATTTTCATTGCCAGTACGAGTGTATGGGTACCCTACATTATGACCCCGTTACTGCATGCATGATGTTTACTGGGTGTTGCATTCTGCACAACATGATCAAGTACTGATCTGATGCATAACTACCTCATGATGATAGTTCAGTTTCTGTTATTATTCCTTCACCAGTAACCATAGTGACATAGTGACATAGCTAATACTTGATGCATGCAATTTTACCTAGAGGCTAGGATGTGTGGTGCATCATATACAGTTATTATACATCAGACATTCTTTCATCTTTAAAAGCTTTTTGCTTTCAAAGAATTATTTGATTGCCTTCTGTGTTTTATTTACTCTCAGCATAGCTCCAGACTGATGCTCAATTGTAAAATATAAACTGGAACTGTTTCAGAAACTAGATACAAACATGCTAATAGCTACATAGAGGCAGGTGTAGCCATCAGGGAGAAGTACAGACCTAACTCAAAAAACAAGCTACCCTGGTGGGATCACAGCATCAGTAGGCTGTATAACAGAAGGTAGAAAATCTTCGCAAAAATTAGGAGATGCAGAACCCAGCAGGATAAAAGCACTCTCATCAAACTAATCAAACAACTCAGAGGACAAATAATGTCTAGCAAAGCCAAATTTGATGCAAATTTAGCCTCCCAGGCCAAAGACAGACACAAGGCATTCCTTATCTATGTTTATATCCTTAAAGACAATAATCAGTGTTGTGCACAGCTCATTGCTAATGGAGCTACCTATGCTGAGCCAGAAGATATAGCAAACCTACTGACAAATAAGAAGCTCCCCTCAAAAAGTATCATCAAATATAACTCCCATTACTATCACTAGGGGAACATGTCCTTAATGCTCTGTCTAAGATCAATAACACTGATGTGATGAGGCCATACAATGTCCTGTGATGTTGTCTAAATAGCTTGAAACATGACCTCTCTGGAATTGCTATTTAACTGTAGTCTCCAAACAGGCTTTGTGCCTCATGAATGAAAAACAGCAGCAGTTGTCCCTTTGCACAAAGGTGGGCCACCTACTGACCTTGGAAACTACAGACATACAAGTCTCAGTACTCACATATCCAAAGCCATGGAAAATAAAAGTTTTGTACTCACCATAACTATGCATCTATGTTGCCCATTTTCATTCTTCCTCCATGAATGGGTTCCAATCCGATCCTCATATCCAGCTCATCCACTTTTTCTAGATTCTAGGAACAGACTCTTGGGCTCCCCCTTTACCTATAACACACCTGACAACTGTGCTATCACAGATCGATTTTGCTGCTATTATACAATATCACAGAAAATTGTCTCGATATTGATATGACAGAAAAGTGACAGCTGAAAGATCAGGAGCTCAAACAGGAACTATGGTTCCTAACAATAATTCTGGTAGGTCTCTCCCAAAGACATGGATTGGGGAAGATGGAGGGAAGTTAAGGAAGAATGAAAATGAAAAACACAAATGCATAGTTATGGTGAGTACATAACATTTATATCTGATGTTATCATGTTCATTCATTCCTCAATGAATGGGGGGAGATTACCCAGCTACAGTAACCCTAAGTGGCCCTCATGGAAGAATGTTCTGGAGAACTGCAGAATGTAATGCAGCTCTCCTTCTAGGATTGATGTCCAATTTGTAATGAACAATAAAAGTATGAGCATTAGACCATGTGGCAGCTGTACAAATGTCTTGAATGCAGGCTCTAGCCCAAAAGGCAGCTGATCTGGTTATTGACCTAGATGAGTCTGCTTTTGGTTGTCTTGGTAAGGCTTGGCCTCTCAAGGAATAAATGTAGGAAATACAATATGTTACATTTAGCTAGTGTAGATTTTTAGACTGGTTTTCCCATTTCTTGCTAGAAAAGGAGACAGATAATTGATTGGTTTTCCTAAATTCTTTAGTCCCGTGAAGGTAAAAGCAAGGTTTCCTATGTACAGCTAAGAAATGAAGGGTATATTTTCTTTTATTGTCAGATTTGGGGAATAAAACTGATAAACTGATCACTTGATTGATGCTTGTTTCAGAGGCAACTTTAGATAGAAAAGAAAGATTAGCATGTAAAGTAACTCTGTCTTTGTAAAAAATCATATAAGGTTGTTTTAAAGAGAGTTCTTGGAGTTCAGAGAGTCATCTTGTTGAAGTTATGCCACCAGAAAGACCATTTTCCAAGACAAACTTAAAGTCCACTTTAGCTGAAGGTTCAAATGGTGAATGCACCAAAGTCTGTAATACAAAAGACATGTCCCAAGGTGGAATGGGGTCCCTAATTGAGGGGCTAAGCAGAAAGATAGCTTTAAGAAAGACCTTACATAACTTAGTTGAAGCCAAAGGAGAATCATTATCTCTTAAGTGGTGGCTGGAGATGGCTGCTAGCTGAAGTTTGATGGTGGAGAAACTCACCCTGCTTTGATATAGGCAAGGAAATCTAAAACAGCAGGGACTGGAGCAGGAAAATGATCCAACTCTCTCTGATTATCCCAGAAAAAAGCCTCTTCCATTTACTCTTATAAATCTTCCTAGTCAAAGGTTTATGAGGCAAAAAAAAGAATTTGGCAAACTAGGGAGGAAAGCCTGCACTGTCTAGCCATCATTGGAATTAGAGAAACCACATGGTCAGCTTGAGACCTGTGATGTCCAGATAAAAGATCCCTGATGGGTGTGACAGCACATCTGGTCTGGGATCCAGTGTCCGTGTAGGAAATACTAGGTGAGACTATAGATAGAGATACCACAAGATTACTTTGTTCCTCAACCAGAGCACATTCTGAAGAAACTTGGGGATTAGAGGAGGGGAATTAGGGCCAAGAACCTGCTGCATTTCTTGTTGAGGGAAGAGGTGAATAGATCACATCATAGTTGACCCCATTATTGGAAGATCATATTTGCCAATGATTGATTGAGAGACCAGTTATGAGGCATCAGTATGGTCCTGCTGAGCTTTCCACTAAGATGTTGGACTTCCCCAGTATGTGCTTTCCTACAAAGAAGTGGATGGAGGAGATCACCCACTGCCAAACACTCATTGCCTCTCGGCAAAGGGGGTAAGATCTGGTTTACCCTGCTTGTTAATATACCAGACTACTGGTATGTTGTCTGCTTGAATAGCAATGGTTCTTAGTGGAAGAGAGGTCTGAAGGGCCTGCAATGCTAGAAGCACTATTCTCATGTCCAGGACATTTATATGCAAATTGGTCTTTTTGGGGCCATGTGCCTTTAACAGTCCATCGCAAGTAATGCCCCCCCCCCCAACTGGGAGTGTATCCACTACAGCAGGGATTTTCTGCAAACCTGAGATAATTTTATCAGATTTCATAAGGGATGTCGATGAAAGGGTCATTGTACGGCTAGAGTGCATTTATGTTGGTATGACTAGTAGAAAATTGAAGGACAGAGTGCTTGAGCATGTAGGTGCTATCAGGAGGAATTTTTCTACTAATGCGTTAAATAAATATGTAAAAATTAATGAAGGTCATTCCTTCGAGTTTATGGTATTAAGTCTTCTGTCTGAGAATATTAAGGGGGTAGCATGTCTAATAAGAGAATGGTAGGAGCTAAAATTGATTTTACTGCTTCAGGCAGATAGAGTTTATGGTTTAAATGACAGTGTCTCTTTAAAACACTATTTAAAAACCAGGAGGCTACTTCATTGATTAATTTGCATTTGGGTCTTTAATTAATGAGTTATTTTTATAGGATGATTAGTTTAATGGTCTACTTTGGTTGTATATTTTAAACAATCATTTTTTGTCTATGTCATGGTCTGATGAAGTGTTATATGAAAGCGTTTACCAAAACTATACAGTTTTAAGTCATCCACAAACAGCAGATGAGAAATCTTTAAGCAGGTTTTTTTTTTTTGGGGAGCCAAATTGTAACCAAGCTCTAATCTGTTAAAGAGACAGCTTTATGGGTTAAGGGCAAGACAAAACAACAGCAGTCACCACCCAATACCCCCCTTTAAATTTTTATCCCTGAGATAAAAATTTGCCCTCTGTTATTTCTCAGTTACAAAGTGTTTTACCACTGTTTTGTGGCCTCTTTAATTTACTTGATCGATCTAGCATGTACCTTATATATATATATGTGTGTGTGTGTGTGCGTATGTATATATATATATATATATATATATATATATATATAAGCACGCCTTTATCCATGAATGTGGGATGCTGCAAAATACTTTTTTTGTAATCTCCCTGAATATGGATTTCCTTATGCTGCAAATAATTTGCAAAGCACATTAGGTTATACTTACACATATACCAAAAATTCCATATCTTTCTGCTACTAATCAGAAGTCATCCCAAAACTGTGTGATCCATTGCCTGATTTCCCCACAGCACCCCTAGATGACTAATAGTGTATCTAACCTATAGTTATGTGATAACTGTTCAGGGTAGTTTATTCCATTGATGACTATCATGAAAGAAGCATCTAACCGAGTGCTAAGCGTCTTTATCCCATCAGCCCACTGCTGGCTTTCTTTCTTTGGTTTGCTGCTCCTCCCCCAGTTGTCACTTACCTCTCCCAGTTGTCACCTAAATGGAACTCCTGCATCCATTCTTCTGCTTGAGTTCTGTCCTTACCAAACCTTGCCTTGTCCCCATTAGAATTCTGTCCAGAACTGGATTCATTACCAAATTAAATTCTCCCCAGTGAAGCAAAGTGAAACAATGCCACTCTAAATCTACAACTACTTTCTGAAATGAGATAAAAGGCTTAGTATTCTCACTACTGGGACCATAGAAGTTTAATATCAGCATATATGGCACGGCGGGCCATGAACATTTACCACCACATTTCTCCGTTCTACATCCATCTTAATACTTTGTTTTTTCCAATACAGCACATTATTCACTAGGATTAATACCCTTTTGAGGCTCCTTTGCCAGTGGCAACAGTATAGCATCCCCACCACTCCTGTAGTATTTGTGGTAGTTTACTCTTTTTCAACTTAGTCTCTTCTAGAGGATCCCATGATGCAAAAAACTCCCTTACTAGCCTCAGTAAGAAACTGAGATGCCTCATAAAATCCTCCAAAGCTAGTTACGAAAATAAAATTGCCAAAGATTCCAAAGACAACCACTAAGCATTCTATAACTATGTCAAGAATCTAAATGGCAATGCTCAGATCTGCTCTGAGTTAAAACAGAATGGCATTAAATATACTGATCAGAAGGATATTGCCAATATCCTGGCAGATCGATTCAGTGCCAACTTCACCCCCCTCTCACCTCCTAAATGGCCCATCTCAATACCGGAAGATTGTCAAATTCCAGTAATAATGGCCGCACAGGTACAAAACGCACTCTCTAAAGCCAAGAATACAGCATCCATGGGACCAGATGACATCCCGGGCTGTGTACTACATGAACTACAATATGAACTGGCACCTCACCTAAGTGTCATGTTTAATCATAGCCTCACCTCAGGTTTCGTGCCCACTGAGTGGCACAGAGCTACAGTTATCCCAATCCACAAGGGGGGATCCACCTTGGATCCCAGAAACTACCGTCCCATCAGTCTGACAAGCCTTATCTGCAAGGCCATGGAGTGTATTATCATGGAACTTATAAACAAAGACATTGGCAACCTTCAAACACTGGACCCCACCCAGTTTGGGTTTGTGAAGGGCCGATCTTGTCCCCTGAACCTGATTGACTTCTCTGAATCAGTCTCCAGAGCCATGGACAAGGGTAAGGTGGTCCACACAGCCTATCTAGACCTTGACAAGGCCTTTGACACCATCCCCCACTCTGGAATCATAGATAAACTTACTAAGTTGGGCATTAATCCCTATGTCACCCAATGGGTTGCTAAATGGCTTACTGATAGAACCCACACTGTAAAAGTAGCCGACTCCAAATCCAGCTCCAGCTAGTGACAAGTGGAGTACCTCAGGGTTCAGTCCTGGGGCCGCTCTTGTTTGGCATCTACTTCTCTGAAGTACAGGTCAACACTAAGGGACTCTGGTTAACAAAGTTTGCAGATGACTGCAAACTGGGAGCCATTATTGAATCCCTAAATGATGTGGATACTCTACAAAAAGGCCTTACAGAAACAGATGCTTGGTGCCAGAGCCATGGGCTCAAGCTCATTGCCAAGAAATGTATTGTTATCCCCTTTGGGAAAAAACATGTATCCATGAATTACCATATAGGTGGCAGTACACTAAACACAGAAAGTGTGATAAGAGACTTAGGGACACAGGTGGACAGTGGTCTCACCTTCGATAACCACATCGCCACAACAGTCAGGAAATCCTTCTATGTGGCACACCTCATCACAAAGGGCTTTTCATCCAGAAAAAAGGAGGTCATTGTCCCACTGTACTCATCCCTCATTAGACCCATTATAGAATACAATGCCCCATTTGGTATGTACCTCTCAAGACATCTGCAACAACTGGAAAGGCATCAGAAATACCTCACTAAAAGAATCACAGGCCTAAAGCAGATGCCCTATGCTGACCGCCTTAAAAGACTCCAGCTATACTCTGTCGCATATCGTCTACTCAGAGGCGATCTCTGCTTAACATACAAGGCCATGTCAAACCCAGAGCTGTTGGACATGCTACACTTAAAGAAATCCCAATCCCTCAGAGCTACATGCTCTAGGGATCTAAACCTTGTCATCACAATAAACAAAACATGCTGGAGGGATAGGTTCCTGACCCAGAGACTCCCCAGACTCTGGAATAGATTGCCCATACATGTCAAGCAGAGTGTCTCTTTGGACCTCTTCAAGAGGAACCTTGATGATTGGATGGGAGAAAGGAAATTCACCCCAGGGATCACGTCAGTCGCCCTGCTAGACAGGGGTCCAGGAAAGTAAATAATGTGGGAAGAAATAGCCAGGGAATTGTTATGGCTAGGCTTGTATAAGCCCTAGGGCTGATAGCCTAGTACCAACCTATGAACCTATGAACCTAAACAGTCTACATTAATCATCACCCTAACCATCATATGAAGTATGCAGTGCAAGTCTGCAGATGAATTTCACCCCTTACATTCCATGTCCGTGACTGCTAGTGCTGTATCAGTCCCATTTAATTAAATCTAAGTTAATAAATGCTGTAAACAACAGGCTAACAGAGTAAATCTAGAACACCAAATAGTTCACGTATAACTACATAGCAATTTGGACTAAAAAATGTCCGTTCATAGATGGAATTTTGTGAGGTAGGTGCACACAGTGTTGTAGTAACAAGGGTTATCCCCAGGTCTCTTATTTTGTTGTCAGGGATCCAGGTCTCTGTGTGGTGACAGGCCTAGCCCACCAGTTCAGACCAATGTTTACCACATAGTTCCAGTTTTACCACATAGTTCCAGTTAATGTGTCACTTGGTCCTGGAATCTGCAAGTTGATTTGTCAACTGGAAGTTAGGTACTAGTATATTTCTCCCCTGGACCCAGATTGGGAATAATAGGCTTTGTACTCTTTCAGCTGACCTTCCAAGTGACTCAGCAATTTGGCTGAAAAGTAAATATGATGTCTGTCTGGGTTATGAGCAAAAGTTTGGAGAGAATAGGCAGCTGTGGCACAATCAGTATGATTTATCAGTCCATTAGAAACTTATAAATTAATTATATATTGAGATACCAGAAAGTGTATCATTACCCAGGTTTGTATAGCTGAAGACATGGATTAAAATCTCATTCAAAGCTACTATTTCATTACCAGAATCCTAGAACCAAGTTGGAGGTGGTGAACCTGCTGTGATAACTTCCACAACCTGTACTACTTTGGGCCAATCCTTATAGGCCCACTGGAAGCTGGCTGGGACCTACAAATTCCATGGTATCTTCTTCATCTTCTTCCTACAAATCTGTCAACGGTAGAAATCTCTTCTCTGTTGCTAATGCTGCCTGATATGTAGGTTTAGCAACAGGGCTCACATGTCAAACCGTTTTGCCACCTAGAATCATAGTGGGTCCTTTAGACTTTTTCTTATCCATGGAACTAGTGATATTACCTGGAGACAGCTGAAGTTTTCTCTTTGACTCTTCTCTGGTTTTATTCTTCTCCTGTGTGTTAGGAGGTTGTGCAGGATGTCTAACTAGGAAAGCTTTTGTCTCCCAGGATTCCACTAAAGGTGACTTTTGGTTACTGTTTTGGACCACAAACACAACTGAAAACGACATTTGTATTTGCTATTCATGTTTTTTGAATTTTCCTAGAATGGGAACTAGGGGATTCTACTTACTGAACAGTTCTTGGCTGCAGTCAGGCTAGAAACAAACACTGCACCCTCCAAAGGTGCATGTAGGACCAGCAACTCCCACTACCCTAAATGAAGTATCTCTGTTCACATAATTAAGACATTTAAAGACAAATTGTCTTGGTAAGTCAGAGTGTGTCCTTGTATTAATCCAATGAGCCCTCTCAATTTCAGGTGGTGATGGGGTGGGTGTTGAACTGTCTTGGGGTGAATGCTACTAGATCCTCACCTTCCACACCCTTCACCAGACTGAACACTCTAAGGTTATTTTAATGGACTGTAGTCTCCATATCATTCAACTTCAGCTGTCTTTGCCTTCCTCCCAGATCATCCAGATATTGTTTATGTACATTTAACAGATCCCAGTCATCTGTGGGTTTCTGATGTTTCAGTACCAGGCTCTTGGGAATAGCTGATACCTCCTGCTCCATTTCCACTCCTATCAATTTGACTTGTTTCACATCAGTTTGGATTTCCTGCACTAATTTTGTGAGGGAGGTTAAGGATGTCTACAGGAGAGCAAATTCCATGCATGACTTGACAGCTACTCTTACAGTTTTTTCTTTCAGTTTGTCAGCCGTTTTTGTCTGTTATTCCTCCCACAGAGCAAGAGGTTACACTACTTATAAACTACTGCTGTGGGTATCTAATATAAGCCTGTATTCCTTTGGTAGAATACAATCGTTAACTGTAGAACCCTTACAACCAGTTTTACACCATGCTTTTTATGAATTTATATTATTTCAGGTAGCCTGTGAAGCTCCTTTCACATCAAAACATCTGTACTTTTGCACTTCTCCGAGCAAGCCCAGCCTTCTCATGTGCTTTGCTATCTCTTTACTGTTTTTTAGATGTGACAGTGAAGAATTTAAGTCTGAAAAGTCATCATTGGCTAAGTATTCATGGACTGCCTTAATGAACACTGAATTGCATCTCAAGTATAATATGTTCTGCAGGAGTACGGTTAGTTGTGATGATTGGTGCATTGTTATGTGAGACTGCGTTTAAATTAATTGCTTAACTGATTGAAACCAAACACTCTTCTGTCATTATAAGTGATATAGTCATCATGTGTGCAGTGCTGAACTTTAAGTGGCAACCATGTGACTTTT
The DNA here is from genome assembly GCF_019279795.1 of Protopterus annectens. Classification (NCBI taxonomy): domain Eukaryota; kingdom Metazoa; phylum Chordata; order Ceratodontiformes; family Protopteridae; genus Protopterus; species Protopterus annectens. Next base: position 208,429,796 of record NC_056742.1, on the reverse strand, counting down.
AATGGCGGTTACTAGAATGTAGTAACATATGGATTGGGTTAATTTTACATTCCTCTTATACAAAGCACATCATACTATTTAAAGTAATACTTTGCATGACAATACAAACCTCTCCCAATTATGTGAAAAGCTATGTACTGATATCCGTGCCTGAAAATATAAGATTTTGTGACTTCTGACTTTAATTCACTGATGTCTGTACTCTCAGTTATATTTCTAAGGTGTTATACTCAATATTCTATGGTCCTGGTGATCGTGAGAAAGTGCTTGATGCTGAGTTACTGCAACGGTGTGATCTACTGGCTGCAGTGAAACCTCTAAATACTGGATGGTGCTACCTGTCTGAGACAGCCAATGAGAGATTCCACCACATGTTGTGGAAAGCTGATGAGTCCCGGTTGCCTTCTATTGGGTTACTTCACTCCAAGTCTTTATCGCATTATCTTGAAAATCACAGGGAATGCAGCTTAATCATCCTCCACATGTAGAGAGTCCACTTTCCACATGTAACTGTGTTTCTAATGTAAATCTGGTAAATCTTTACTAGTGCACACATGGAGGTGGACACGGATGCTATATGTGCCACCTTACTGTGCAAGAGAATCATCATGACATTGTCTCTTGCCTCCACCACTCTTGTTTATTGAGGAAATTCCTTATGTATATCCTACAATACTCTAATTATTTCTACATGATTGTCTGAAGCAGTGACCAGTAACTGCACTGCACTGTCACATTATTTGTTGGGCAGCCGAGGACTTGCATGTTTCAGGAGGTAACTGTGACATATGTCTTTGACTTGTGCACCTTTGTGCATGCATGATGTATGACAGTGAGTACTACTTACTCTGAAATGGTAACATCTTCCTCAAGGTGTTTGGGTTGTTTGTAAGACACTGGTGTTTTGCTATGTGGTGTCTCCCGTCCTCAACTGCAATATTATATCCTCATTCTCTTGAGTGTGTGACCCAGTGTCACTGCTAATGGAGTTATAGGATCATAGGAAGTTACTAGGCTAATTGCTCTAGGACCCTTACAAGCCTAGCTAAGTTCTACCCTTATTTCCATGATCAGCACTTATTGCCCCTGTCCAAGAGAGGCACAGATAGAACCCCTGGGGTGAATTTACACTTACACATCTAATTGTCCAGATTGTATTTGAAGAGGACCAATGAGGTGCTCTGGTTGACATGAAGTGGGAGTCTGTTCCAAAGGTGTGGTAGCTTCTGAGAGACAAATCTATCCCTCCAACAGGTTCTATTAATGTCACATACCAGGTTAAGGTCTTTAGAGTAAGTAACCCATGTACTATTTGGCTTGGGGATAAGAAGAATTTCCAATAAAACAGGGTCATAGATTGCCTTTTATGCAAGGCAGAGATCATCTCTGAGTAGTCTGTATGAAACAGAATAAAGTGATAGTGATTTCAGATGATCCACATAGGACAGATGCTGAAGACCTTGAATTTTCCTTGTTAGGAACCTTTGTGGTCACTCAAATTGCTGCAGGTCTTTAGTAAGGTACATACCAAAAGGGGTGTTGTACTCAATTATTGGCCTGATGAGGGGAGAGTACAGGGAGGTTATAGCTTCTTTTTTTTCTGGAGGAAATGCCCTTACACATGAGATGAGCAATATAGAATGCCCTTCTTACCACTGTGGAGACATGGTGATCAAAAGTAAGGTTGTTATCAACCTGTGTGCTGTTGATGTGGTAGTTAGGAGGAACAATGCTCTTACCAAAAGGGATGATAATACATTTTTTGCATTGAGTTTAAAGCCATGACTTTGGCACCAATCATTTGTATGTGTAAGACCCTCTAGTAGGATGTTGACATCATTTGGAGATTTTATGAAAACTCCCAGTTTGCAGTCATCAGCAAACTTTGTCAGCCACAGACCTTTAGTTTTTGCTTGTACTTTGGAGAACCAGATTCCAAACAATAACGCTCCCAGGACTGATGCCTGTGGAACAACACTGGTCACAGGTCTGCTGTTGGTGGTAGATTCTCCTATTCTGACTATATGTGTACTACCAGTGAGCCAGTTAGTGACCCATCTAATGATATAAGGATTGATACCTAGCTGGGTGAGTTTGTCAATGATGCCTGAGAGAGGGATAGTGCCAAATGCCTTGACTAAGAATAGATAGGCTCCATGCACAGATTTCTCATCATCCAGGGCCTTGCTGACTGTCTCAAAGAAGTCCACCAGGTTTAACAGGCATGATCTCCCTTTGATAAATCCAAACTGAGTAGGGTCAAGTGCTTGGAGATTACCTATATCTTTGTTGAAAAGGCTCATGATGATTCGCTCCATGGCCTTGCAGATAAGGCTAGTCAGGCTAATAGGTTTATAGTTCACAGTGTCAGTGGAAGCACCACCTTTGTGCAAGGGAATAATGGTCGACATTTTCTATTCAGCTGTGACAAAGCCAGTGCTTAGACTATGATTGAAAAGAGTACCCAGTGATGTCACTAATTCTTGTTAGAGCCCATGTAGGAAGCATTCTGGGAAGCTGATTTAGAAATGTATTATATAAATGAAGCTTAGCCAAGCTGAGCTCTATGAATTGCACTGTAGGAAAAGCATAGTCCCCTTCCAATAGACATAAAATGGCTTTGGCTATTAAAGGGCGAGCTGCAGTTATGGGTGCTGAGAGCAGGAATTTATATGATGTAGTAGCACATCTCATTCACACTATGTGCTAGACAATCTGAATATCTTTATAATGCATTAACAACCATTTGAGCTTAATTCAGTCATTCTCCCACCATATCAATAATACTGTTGCAATAGTCTGAAAAACAAATATATAGTTATTGTGAAAGGGGAAAAATAAAAGGAGCCAAGTTAAGTAATGGCACTGCTAAGCACCTACTGACCTCCTTAATGATTAATGCAGAATGAAACACTACATGCATTACAAGCTTTACCTCATTCTAAAACAGAAAATGTGAGGGAAAAATGTGTTAAAGCATATGCACTTGTATATTTGTAGACATCTATGCAAATAGAAATGCCCTCCAAAACAAAAAAGGAAGGTGGTAAGCTATACAGGTATTAAACTACAAAAAATTCTCAATTTAATGAAAAAATAAAACAGTACCTCTGAAAAGAAAAGGTAGCAGCCTATGTCAGTTTTGCATTCCTGTTGTTAAAGAGGCCTCTGTTACTTTCCTGAAGTAATTGCTAGTGGTATGTTCCACAGGCTCACTCAAACTTGAAAAAAATGAAAGTAAAAAAAAATTGTCATTTTACACTAACTGATTTTTATACATTTTACAATGTTTCAGATGGGCCAAAATGTTGCGTGCATTTCTGTGAAATCGCACATTTACATAAAGGCACAGCACTGCTAGTTTCCAATTACCTTAATTTGTATTAGCTTTAGCCTTAAAAAAATCATTGCATGCACCCACTGCTTTATCAACTGTTGCAGATATCCAGATATCTTGTCTCACAAAGACCTCTCTCACCACAAGCAGTGATGCATCTTCATACACTCTTCTGCCCTTTATGGCACTTCCCAGTTTTGGTAGCATCAGTAATCCACAAAATGTTGCAGTCTATCCATTTTTTTTACTTATACCAACCATTTCCTCCAACATCATTTTGAAAGCCATAACCATACTTATACAGCACCCCTCTCCTTTCCAACTGCCTCACAAATAAGTCATTATGATCACAAACCTCCAAGAAATCTATCTTTTTTGTCAATGAATATACAAAGCATTGTCAATAAAAACACCCTCCTTCAGTCCTGAATTTCTCAATATAACCAGAAATACTTGCCCTATCTGAGACATGTCTAAAACCTCATGTTACAAACTGTGAAATTCTTCCTCCTGGTTATAATATTCTTCGACTGAATAGAAGTAAAAAAAGAGTGGAGGAGTAGCTATACTCTACTCTGACCAGCCCCCCCCCCATAGCTATCCCTGATTTTTGCCCTGCAGAAATACTTATAGCAACCTGTAACTTAAATCAACGCAAAAAACTTGTCATTGGAGCAATCTACATGATCAAAGGTAAAAACATTACCATACTTGAGCAGTTTTTTTCTTGGATTTCTACATCCATTCCCTATGAAACTATCATCCTTGGGGATATGAACATTGACTGGAACCTTGTTAATACTGCATCCCCTACCTACTCTATAAACTTTTATGCCTTTACCCAGCTGATCACCTCGCCCATCACCAGCAAAAAAATTCCCAGAACAGCTTGGTCATTGACTCGATATTAGTATCCAACCCCCAAGTACTATCAACCCTTCCACTCTACCTAGCTCCCTTAGTGACCTCCTCCCTACCTCAGTAGTAAGACACTCTCCCAGTCTTAACAACAGTCACCAATACAAAGAGCCTAGTAACCTTAAAAATGAAACCCTGTCACCCTAAACAAATTACTGTCCACTGCAAAATCATCATTCCTACACATATTACACCTTATTGAGGCTGTCCAAAGCTTCAACAATATATTCCTGGATACCCTTAACACCCTGGCTTCCAGTAGAAAAATTAAGTTTAAATGTAATTATGCACCATGGCTAAATCAGGCAAATGGATCACTTATGAACAAGAGAGATAGTGCCTGGAGAGCATGGAAAAAAATAACAACTCTACTTTCCACCTGAACTTATATAAAAAGCTTGGCAACCTAAGGAAAACTCAGGCCCTACTAGACAAAAAAAAAAATTATCAAAACTCTCTGAGCAACCCACATTCCAACCCGAAGAAATTCTGACAGTCATTAAACAAATTCCTATCTCCAGGGAAGCCCTCTTCACCAAACCCCTTCCCTAACAAACCTTCTAATGAAACTGCAACCCTACTTAACAACTTTTTCATTGAAACAATAGAAAAGTTTACTAAACCAGAAACTCTTGATATTAAGACTCCACCTCCAACCTCAACTCTTCCCTCATTCTCCCTAGCACCAGTAGCAACTTCCATCATCAGATCACTTCTTAACAAACTCAAACTCTGTTCCCCATCAGCCGACAAACTCCCTCCACTATTTTTCAGACATGCAGCTGAATCTGTAGCATACCCTGTATCTATACATATCAATATATCCATTCAAGAAAATACAGTACCAGATATCTGGAAAAATTTCTTCTTAATAACCCTCCACAAATTCTACAGAACCCTCAAATTACAGGCCTATTGCCATATTATTCCTCTTTTCCAAGATACTGGAAAAATGTATACATAGACAAATACTAAACCACCTCTTACAAGCAAACCTAATTATACCCACAGAGCGTTGTTTCTGACCCTCGCACAGCACTACCACTGCCCTCCTGTCTTTCACACATAACAATGCCCAAGTCAGAGATAATAATAAACTCATATCAGCTCTATTCCTTGACCTATTCAAACCATTTTATACCATTTCTCATCCCATCCTCCTAAACAAACTTTCCAACCTACTACCTCCACTATCTCCTGATTTAACAGCTACATCTCAAACAGTTATCAGTCTGTCAGATGGCAAACATCCTTCACCCCTTCTTATCATGTTAAGACCGGTGTTCCCCAGGGTTCTATCCTGGGCCCCCTACTTTTTAATATATTTACAAATAACCTCCATGTCTTCTGGCCACACTCTACCTTAACACAGCGCGCAGATGTTTCCACAATTATTAACAATACACAAAATCTCCACACTGTCACTCAACAATCTTTGCACCTAGTACTGAAAAACAACCTGCTTCTTAACCCCCAAAAGACCAAGCTTCTCTTTTTCCTTCCAAAAAACCTCAATCCAGCAAAAGACAACTTTGTCTCATCCTTAGATAATACAATTATTACTACTGACTCAAACACCAAATTGCTTGGCTTTACTATAGAAGAACAATTAAAATTCGACCTACATATCTTAAACTGTATCAAAAAGTCTAATAAAAAACTAGGTCTTGTATACCGCAACAACAAATATATACCTAACAAATATAGACCTATACTGGCTCAAACATTTATTCTACCATCCCTGCTATATGCTGCTCCCATACTTATTAACCTCCAAAATAATCTTTTAACCAAATTAGAAACTACCAATAAGCCAGATTTGCAGCCAGTAATAGCTACAAATCCCTTCATTGTATATCCTTGAAAAGCTTAAGATGGTCTGAGCTCCCTCACATGCTTCCAGTATCACAACTACAAGTTGCACACAGCATCCTAAATAGCACAACTCCTGCCCTGCCCTTACATCCATAATTACACCCTACACACCCAATCATGACCTCAGAAGCAGACAACAAAACTTTCTGCAAGTGACCAACCCAAACAAAAATATTGGAAAATACTTTAAAGTCATTCAATTGCATACTCATGAAACAACCTTCCATTGTCCCTTAGCACCACTACCAAAAGTGGCAAATTCAAAAGGCAACTAAAAATTCATTTCCAACATACGTAGATCTGTACTTATCAGGAAACTACCTAATAAATTTTTATTTTTCTCTCTATTAACATATTTGCCCAGTGTCTACCTAAACTGCCTACATATATTACTCTCTCTGCAGTTAGTACCTATGCTATTAAATGCATCTTTGTTGTACTATGTCATGATATTACTCTGATTTTTTTATTTTTTTTTTATTGTAGGCCTTACTACATTCCTTGTAAATAAGTTAATGCCATCTGAATTTCTCAAACATATTGTTACTGCATTCTCAAAATACTGTACTTTTGCATGTATATATTCATATTGTATATTCTCTGTGTTTTTATATGATTATCTTACAACTTGAATTGTTAGTTTTTTTCTTATTTTTTTGATTACTTTACTGGAGCTTTTCTCCTCGGGTCTCTGCTGAAAAAGAGCTCTCTGGGCCCAGTCAGACTAACCTGGTTAACAAACATAAAAATAAAATAAAATAAATTAAAGCGTTCGCTACCACTTTTTCTTAGACATCTCAACCATTTTCTTCTGATGTCTATGTAGCTTATCCTATAAGCACATGCTCCAGTCTGTTTATGAATAATGTAGACTACATCCCATTCTAGATAATTCCTTGCATTTCCTCATCAAGTTATTCCAGTTATGCCAGACACAAAAACAATAATGAAACAAAGGTATCTAGTGACTGTATAGCTTACATGGCTGTGATTCGTTTTACTCATACCTATCATGTGTAAGATGTTGATTAATTATCATTCTTGTGAAAGGAAACATAATCTGCATTGTCTGCTGTTTACGTATACTCCACCAATTAATATCACTCTTTTGTTTTGCTGTATCATTTTAACTATTGGCTTGACAGTATCTGTCTTTATCCTTGTTGAATAAGATCACTTAGCTAACTGATAAACATGGAAAACAAAACAAAGCAAATAGTTGTTGAAGTCCACAGTTATCAGACTTCCCCTTAAAATCTATTCAGTCATCTGTGTAGACCACCACCTAATGCCATTTCTCTACATTAACTAATTCATTCTGTGCTGTACCGCCCTCGCTATCTTCTTTTTGTATTCTAACAAAATGTTTCTTGCAAATGACTCCTTATCCCCCTTACCAATATTCACACAGAGCTCTCTGTCAGTAAACTTGCCATACTCTGCTTATGGAATGCCTTCCCTTCCCGCCCAATGTGAGCTCATTTATATTATTTAAGTATTTCCTCTAAAAAAAGTCCCAGTGTCCTTCAAAATCAAAATCCATCTACTTTTTAACATCTGAATTCTCCCATTCAGATTACTTTCATAAGTTCCTAGACAAAATATCAAATTTATTTTTAAAACTTTTTTTTTCTTATTCAAACATGTATGTACAACAATCTTATGTTTGTCAGTGTTAAAATACTTAGTGTTTTTAGTCTTTTATACCAGCTTGTATAACATTAGCTTATTTTTACTGTATTATGGAGATTTTCTCCCTGGGACCCCGCTGAAAAAGGGCTATGGCTCAGTCAGACATACCCGGTCAACAAATGTAAAATAAATAAATACATGATGTTTCTTTATGGCATTAATGCACTGCACTTTTTGACTGAATTAACATACAGAGATCAGGAAATGGTATACAGGAGTTCTGGAGCTCTTGCCCTCTAATGGCATGTTTGCACATTTGACCCCTGTTTTACCAGCTGCTCATTTGCCCTGCCTCATCAGATTTTACCTCTGGAGACTGAGCCTTAAACCACCAACATACTTTTTAACTCCTAGCCTATCCTTGCCATCCCCTACCTCTGTGCAGCATCACCTGCCATAGGACTTCTTATAATTATTTTCATCTGGACTACCTGTTCACAATGAATCATCACTCTGCTGTTCAAGAAGTGAAGTCTCCCCTGAACCCCTTTCTTCTAAATGTCATCTTTCTTCCTGCTGTCTCTCCATTGTGTCTTCCTGTATGGCCAGATCTACATTTCATTCTCCTTCATCAGTCATCACCTCTACCTGTCATAATCCTTTGAATTTGCTTTAACTTTCATCATCATATTATTCATTGCCTCACCTGTTCTTTTGTCTTTTGCTTCTGTCTTCTATATTTTGCCTGCAATCTTTTAACTAAAGGTATGTATGTCCACCTCTTCACTGACCTTCTCCTTCCAACCTTCTCCCACCTTGGCATTTTTTTTCTTGTCTTTTTTCTGTTTCATAAGTCTAAATTAGCCTACCCATAACTTTTCTAGCTCCCAGATAATAACATGAAGTTTTTAATGTACTACAAATGACACATCCCCATCTTCCTAATGGTTCCTGAGACAAACATCTGTCACATATCCCAGACACATCATCAGCCTTTGTCCTACTGCTCAACCTAAGGCAGACATTATATTTCCTTTTTACGTATCCTTTCTATCTTGCAGAATTTTCATGAAGTTGTAAACACATCTTCCATTTATCTGCCTTACTAACTCATTCAGCCTGCTATTCACATACTGTCTTAATTTCCACTTTTACTAAATGCCTACCCTTCCCTTCCAAAAACATCACTAAACCAAACCATTCCTCCTTCTCCAAAAGCACCCATAATCCAAGCCTAAATTTCATCTTTTTTTTTTTTACTTTTAACATGAAACTTGCAAAAAAGAGGAGGGGGGTTACTCAACAAAGCAGCAGATATTCAGATTTGTAATTTAAAGCTTGAGGCAGTTTGTCAGATTGTTTTGGAGAAAACATCCTTTTGTTTTCTGAAATGGATGGTGGTACATCTCTAAAAACATAAGCAAAATTCAACATATAGCAGAGCAATAGAAAGGACTGGATGTGGTTGATCCAGATGCACACATTGTGTTGTTTCATCATTATGACTACTGTGAAAAAAATTAGACTTCCTTAAGGTGTGACCAGATCAGATGATTTACTTTATCCAGAGGTTATGTTGATGCATCCATCACAGCAAGAACTTTCTTAAGGGATAGAAGACTGACCTTGGAAGGAATTTATAAAGACATTTCACAGATAGTTGATGGTAGCCTAGAGTTATATATGAATAGACAGAGGCAACTTTTCTACAAGCCCTTAAAAATCCCTGTAGCCGCCATGATCTGCTTTTAATTATTCAGAGCATTCCTTATTTATATATATATATATATATATATATATATATATATATATATATATATATATATATATATATGTATATATACCTGGTTTCTCTAGGCAGGTAAGTCCTGGAGTTTGATGTTGTGGTCTCCAGCACTTTGATCTTTCGATATTATGGTTTCAGAATTTCTGTTTTCAAGATTGTGTAATTCCAGATTGTAATACTAAATGTATGTTTCTCTCTCTCTAAATATATATTCATGTGTATGCTTTTTCTAACTAAATAATCAATTTATTTATGTATGTATTTTGTTAACTGTCCAAACCTGATAGGCTCAACTATCTTTTTTAGGAGAAAAATTAGATCACTTTCTTATTAAGTGAATGGCTTAGAGCTAGTTTGTGGGTAAATAGAAAATGGGATAGCAAATCCAGGGTAACAGGATGAAACATGGTAGAAGTTTACAGCTTTAATTCTTTGCATTAAACTGTATAACTGCAGCTTTAGTGGGCATCTGTCCTCTTTCTAAATTGAAGAAGAGATATGTTATGCATGCTCTTAGACAAATGCTTTGGTCTCTATTTAAATTAAACATTTTATGTAACTGTAATCCCTCATCATGGCACCAAACCAGTGGAGCACATTGCCTGCTACTATAACTGTTCGTGTTGATGTCTTCAGTTAAAATACCCTATCCTAAAGCCTTTTTTAGCACCAAGACTAAACAAAGCTTTTCTCAAGTGAACAAGCTACTTGTCTGTCACTGCAACATGGTAAGTGGCAGCCGAGACTGGTGTATATGAGTGAAGTATTTTCTAATTAAATTGTTTTTGATATCATTGTATAATTATTATAACCAATTAATTGATTATTGATTATATGCTCATCCTATTATTTATATTAAATGCACAGCAGAATTATGACTTAAATATATCCATGTTTGGAACACTTCACTTACATATTTAGCAAGTGTGTAAATAATACAAATCTAATAAAATATATTAACAGTGTGAAAATGTAAAATTGAAAGAACACCAGATATGGAAACTTGCAAGTTGAAGTTTACAATTCTGCTTTTGAAAATGCATCATGGAAAGTTGAAAGCAAGGCTAAAGTTATAACAATGTGCCCAGTTAGCTATAATACTTCATCTTGCACTTAGTACAGAGGATTGAGACTATAGATTGTCAGACTGCTATCCGTTGTCCAAAATTTAATATCACCATTTTCCGTTAGTCTTCTGCATAACCCTGAACAAGTCATTTAACCAGACAGTGCTCCCAGTTTATCCCGGTAAATAGTACATTACCATCCTTTGAGTCTATGTAACTGACAAATCAATAAAATTGTTAAAAAAAATAAGTAGTAGTAAAAATTGTTGGCCACCATCAATGATGCAGCAGGTCACATGGGATAGTACTTGAAACTGTTGGCAAACTGTAAAACAATATAAGGCTGCTATTTCTCCTTATTTTTGCTTCCAGTTTAATCTTTCTAGTTTAGTAAGTTCCCATTTCCACATGAAATTTATTTTATTAGATAATTATTAATAAGTTACAAGAATACATACATTGCTAGATTATTTAACTTGCTAGTTTTTCTTATTTATTTTACCTGCTGTTTGCTGTCCCTGTAAGATCTTATGCAAGCTCTTATTCTTGATTCCAGAACTGTGCTTTGATATTATCGTGTAAAGTCATCCTTGTTCGAAACCGGAAATGAAGTTGTGAACTGTGCCAGTCATACTGTAATGCTTGAATTGAAAATATAATATTTAACAATCTGGCATGTTAAAAGTAGACACTTGAGGTTCCCCAAGTGAACAGCTTCTGCACACAGATGAGGTTTTCTTCAGTTATTCTTGCAAGATTAGCTTAACAGACAATCAACAATTTATTAGATTAAAAAAGGAAAAAGATAAAAAAAAGATTTAAATTAATTTGACAGTCATTAAAATTCTGTGCTAAGAAATTAGTTATTTTGAGGCACATTCTGTAAAAAATACATTGATTTTATATTTTGGAAAGTGTTTCTCAGTTTGTTTCATAAAAATATTGTTGCATGGAATAAGTATCTGTAACAAATAACCAAATAGTAATAGGAAAATATTCACTGTGTCCACATCAAAATAATTCTTTGGAAAACTAAAATTGCATAGCATTCTGCAGTGACATGTTTGAAATGAAGATTCTGCCAATGACGTAAAATGAGATACCATAACAGTACTGCAAGCTAAGGCATAAGTAAATAAAGTATCTGTGTATGTTTGTGTGTGTGTGTGTGTGTGTGTGTGTGTGTGTATGTATATATATATATATATTTATATATACACACACACACACACACACACACACACACACACACACACACACACACACACATATATATACATATGCACACATGGATACCTACATACATATATCAGTCAGTCAGTGAAATGCATACATAAAAGTATACATCCTGGTAACACAAGTACAGCTTCCTGGAAAGGTAAGGTGTTCTAGAAAGATTTCAATTATGTTACAGCAGTTTTTTAGTCACAAATTGTGAAGATGAATTAAAAATATATGCATTGAAAATAAACATATTCAGCATTAATGGGATTTTTTAAACTTCAAGGAAGGAGTAGTTTCTTTATTGAAGACATATGTTGTATTGCAATTTGTCCTTGGCACAGTAAAAAAAAAAAAAAATGTTGCATAGCCAATCTAATTTGAAACTTCAAAGGAATTAGATAACATGGAGATATACTGCTGCGAAAATCGAATAGACTGGGAGTATGGGAATACACATCATTATTTGTGGTGTTTACAAATACACTAATGAAAACAATTCCCTTAGGCAATGTGAACATTTAATAGGAGAGGTTTAAAAGATAAATAGACATACCAGAAAGAGCTTAAAAGCTGTAACCTGACTCTTCATACACAACATGGTATTCTCTGTAGACTGAAGGTTTGTATTGTTTTACTAATTTATTTTAGTAAGAAGAACAATTCAAAGAGCCTTATCTATTTTGTATCCTTTTGTTTTTTGCAACTTGGAGTAGGGAAATATGATAAAGAAGATATTGTGCTTGAAAGACTCAAATTAATTACCAAAATGATGATCAGGGCTGACATACAGTAGCAGATGATTGTTGTGAGGCAACCCATTTTCTGACTGATTTTTCATATTCTTGCAAAGCTTTAAAATGACTCTTATAAATAATGCAGAAGCTTAATTTTCCAGCAGATGTTAAAGTATATTTATTAAATGTATTTGCTCTTAGTGAAAGTAAGGCTTGATTCATTTCCCCTTTTACATAGTCTGTGGGGCAATCACTAATCTAATAATATGATCACACACACACACACACACACACACACACACACACACACACGCACACACATACTGACAATCAGATAGAACATGGACAAAATATAACAATATCAATTTCCTTAGCTCATTTTCTTTTATTTGCTTTAATTTGCTAACCAGGAAAGAGTACCAATGCTCACAGCTCATTTCAGACTCAGTCTAGGAGTTTAGTGTCAGTTGTAATCATTTCTCAGGAATGAAGAGAGGGATCTATGGAAGGAGAGAAAGATGTGGGGGTGTCTTGTGGTCAAGTTTCAGCAGTAGTCCACATTCTCTTTCCTACTATATTGTAGTAAATTTCTAGCTGTTGATGACATTAGTGTGAAATTGACAGTTGTTAGATTCTGTTGTTGTGTCTTTATGGAGTTGTTTTTGCTTCATTATTTCACACTCATATTTGGCACTTCTCGGCATTACCACAGACAAACTCATAGTTTTTGTTGTACATGACCATTTCCTGATCTGTAAAGTCAGTTCTCAATTAGTTGCATTCAGTACCTTTCATTTTTGCTGGTAGATAAACCTCAGTAGCAGGCATTGTTAAAAAAATGGGTGATTTCTCGCTCTCTCTTTTCACACTCAGTAAATACCACATTTTATACTATTTAAATTTCTTCTTAGTCTTATCTAATATGTCATGTATTTCTAGCAAATATACATAAATGGATTTACCTCTAATATGCTACTTAAAAGCTTGACTCCTTTGACATTAACTAGATAAAAAAATAAAAATAAATAAAAACAAATAAATCATTGCTTAAACCATGGAAAACTTTTATCACTGATAGTATGTCACAGATACTAAATGGCAATAGTCTCAAGTTCCTTTAAAGCAAGCATCAAGGTCAGGTTGAAAAATTTGCAATCACTGTTAATAAGCAGTCATTAAAGGCTATGCCCAACTAGTATTATAAGACAAAACATTTTGTATATTTTATTAAAGGCACATATTTTAAACAATCCTTGACTTTCTCCAAATTTTAACATTAAAAGCCATCCACAATAGATTTTGATTTTCTAAGTAACACTTTTGGCCTCATATAAAATTTATAGGACTACAATACTGCATATCTGTTTATCTCACTTTCCTCATTAAAAGTAATCAGAATTATTATTATTATAATGCTATCATTATCATCTGAATCTCATCTAGCATACAACATGCCTCTTGCTTCTTGCAAAAAAAAAAAATATATATATATATATATATACATACATACATATATATATATATATATATATATATATATATATATATATATATATATATATATATATATATATACCCCAAGCTGAGTGGAACAGGAGATCCACTCATGTGCACGTTGTAGTGCGATCTTGGAGTTGGTATCTTTAAGTAGCAGGGGGTTTGGGGGGTGCTGGTGGGAAAAACCTTAAAATGAAAGGTTGCTGTCATTAGGCAACTCACTGACTGTGATACTGCTTTTGGCATGTAACAAGGAGGTCAGTAATATGAAGTTTCACTGATGTGAACCTTTGTGCTTTTCGTCTCTGTGTTGTGAATGTCAGTCTACTGAGATTTTGGTAATCTCAAGTAGACCCATATATATTTGTATGTATGTATATATATATATATATATATATATATATATATATATATATATATATATATATATATATATATAATGTGGTTATTGTTTCCACCAATGTTGTTTGTGGATGTTCCATAAGATTATACTGAGTGTATGCATGGAAGACAAACTTTTCATTAGCAGGCTATGGATTAAGGTACAGACATTATAGTAAGACATTAGATTAAGTTTAAGCCATTTCACTTCTGCCAGTAGTGTTATTTTAAGTTGGGTATGGTTGTAAATGCACAGACTCTGATACATGTTGACTGAAAGAATATGATGATATAGATAACTCCTGAGACATATATTGGGAATGAGATAAAGAACTGCTCCATCTGGACCACTTTCAGGATTAGCCCAGGATAAATTGCAATCAAATCGAGTGATTCATTAATTTCCAACACATACAAAGAGAGAGACATTTTGTCAAGATACATAGATTTGAATGTTGTCAATATTTAGACAGCTGTAGGTTATTTACAATAGGCACAAATTGTGTTAAGTGGCCAGAATCCTTTGGAGAATATCAGTATACAACACATTACTACCCAAAATATTTTAATTGCTGTAAAATGCTTTGGAGGCTTGTCTTACTTTTGTGATTATTGTATCAGTGTAGGATTTGAAAGAAACAGTGAGATCAAATCATTCTCTTTCAAGTAGGATTGTTTTACACGATTCATGCCTTTGATGTCATTGGGCTTTATAAATCAAGTGTTGATTGTCTAGATATAATGTTTTGTAAAAAAATGATACTTTTAGCTTTATTTTGCTACATTTAAGGTCATTTAATTGACAGACTTTCTTTTATATAGTGTTGCTTTGTTGATTTTGGGTGGCTGTAGTGGTGCAGCGGTTGGCGTTGCTGCCTCACAGCAAGAGGTTCTCTTGTTCAGTTCTCAGCTGGGGTGCCTACTGTGCAGAGTCTGCATGTCCTCCCTGTGATCACATCGGTTTCAACCAGGTGCCCTGGTTTCCTCCCAAAGACATGCTGTAGGTGGATTTGACACTCTAAATTGGCCTTAGGTGTTAGTGTGTGCATGTGTGTGCCTTCTGTGGAAGGTTGGGCACTGGGATGGCAACTCGACACTGTGAAACTCCACTGCCAGTCTTGAGCAGACAGGTGATCTGGTGTGGCGACCCCTAAGCTGAAAAAGCCAAAAGAAGAAGTATTGATTTGGGGATTTGTTTTTTTTTTTTTAATTTTTAGGATAATAATGTTCACAAAGTGTATGGACTACTGGGTCTATATTAAATTAGCAAATGCTTAAAAAAGCGAATGTTGATTTATCAACCCCATGTAAGCGAAAGCTAACAATCCTGAACACTTAGAACAGTGATTTTTTTTCCAAGGGAAAAAAAATCGCTGTTCCACAAAATAAATAAATAAATAAATAAGCTTTAAAACATTACATAAACTTGGGGGGGCGGCTTTGCCCTCCCACACCCCCCTACTTAAATATACCAACTCTTAGATCGCACTACAGTGACAAAAACTGCAAAGGTGGCCAAGCAAATTCTTTCCCAGGGAAAGAACTCGGTTATATGCCATTTCGGTATTTTGCCATTTTGTGCTTTCAAGTTTGATCAAGACGCATTCGAAAGAATGCGTCTTCAATCATATGATAGGAAGCCGGACTACCTATGTGGTAGTTTTTATGGCATATTACTGAAAAATATCTAAAACAGTGAACAACACAGTTATTAGGTTCTGGGTCATTATTTTCTTATGAATGACATTCTAGAGTATATATTGCTAATCATAGCTCTGAGTGTTCTAACAGTGTTTTCATCAGCTGCAGACCATGGTGGTGATGCCAGCTTCTAAAAACTGTATACAAGAATGTTTTAATATTTCTAATGCTTTTCTTGAAATCAGCTAAGATTCTTTCTATTAGATGGCCATGACACAAGTTTGAAAGGAAATGGTATCTAAATCTCCAGAGAGCAGTGTATATATAGAACATTCTTACATGAATCTGCCATACAATAACATGATTTGGTAAATCCAAAATACTTATCTACAATTTTCTTTTTTAACCATTTGTGTAGTGATTGAAAGTTGGGTGATTAGCAAGCAGTGCTCACTTGCTTTGCAAGTTCTGCTTTTTTGAAATGGTACTGCTATAGCTCTAATTTCTAGATGTCTGGTATAGATTATGAGGTTAGGAAAAGATTTCTGAGGAGACAGAGATGTTTATTTTTGAATGGTTGTACTAAGGTGAAAAAGAATGGATACCAGACACTTAGCTTAGGGATTGTATCTTAGGTCATCTTTAACAGCTGCATTCAAAATATTATGATTGTGATTTGTGATCAAAATTTCCACAGAGTCCATTTAATTGGCCTTAATTCCTATATTTTAATTGTAGCCTTAGTGTCATAAGTTCTTAAAAATATTTATAATACACAAAAGTATGAGGAAGGGAAGAAAAAAAATAACATAATAGGAGGGAAGATTGGATCCAGTTAAATAGAAATTATTTATTCATGAAATCACACATATTTAGATTGTGAACACATACCCATGGATTTACTAATCTGCCGTGCAGAACTAAACTATTTCTGCACGTAAGTGGCAGTTTAAGAGGAGGATGGCAGTGTGCCATGCATAATAATGAAGGTGCACTGCCGGAGCTCCAAATCCTACACTAAGCATGGACGAGTGCAGGGGGTGTGTCTGAGAGCAGACCTCTCAGAATAAACATATTCACAGCCACATAGGTAGAAACAGCACTCTCCAAAGCTAAGAATACAGCATCCATGGGACCAGATGACATCCCAGGCTGTGTACTACATGAACTACAAAATGAACTGGCACCCCACCTAAGTGTCCTGTTTAATCATAGCCTCACCTCAGGCTTCGTGCCCTCTGAGTGGTGCACAGCTACAGTTATCCCACTCCACAAGGGAGGATCCGCCTTGAATCCTGGGAACTACCGTCTCATCAATCGGACATGCCTGATCTGCAAGGGCATGGAACGCATTATCATGGAACTTATAAACAAAGACATTGGCACCCTTCAAACACTGGACCCCACCCAGTTTGGGTTTGTGAAGGGCCGATCTTGTCTCCTGAATCTGATTGACTTCTTTGAATCAGTCTCCAGAGCTGTGGATGAGGGTAAGGCAGTCCACACAGCCAATCTGGACCTTGCTAAGGCCTTCAACACCATCCCCCACTCTGGAATCATAGATAAACCTACTAAGCTGGGCATAAATCCCTATGTCACTCGATGGGTTGCCAACTGGCTTACTGACAGAACCCAGACTGTAAAAGTAGCAGACTCCGAATCCAGCTCCAGACAAGTGACAAGTGGAATGCCTCAGGGTTCAGTCCTGGGACCACTCTTGTTTGGCATCTACTTCTCTGAAGTACAAGCCAACACTAAGGGACTCTGGCTAACAAAGTTTGCAGATGACTGCAAACTGGGAGCCATTATAGAATCCCCAAATGATGTGGATATTCTACAAAAGGGCCTTACAGAAACAGATGCCTGGTGCCAGAGCCATGGGCTCAAGCTTAATGCCAAGAAATGTATAGTTATCCCCTTTGGAAAAAAAACATGTACCCATGAACTACCACATGGGTGGTAGGACACTAAACATTGAAAGTGTGATGAGAGACTTAGGGACACAAGTGGACAGTGGTCTCACTTTCGATAACCACATTGCCACAACAGTCAGGAAATCCTTCTATGTGGCACACCTCATCACTAACGGCTTTTCATCCAGAAAAAAAGAGGTCATTGTTCCACTGTACTCATCCCTCATTAGACCCATTATAGAGTATAATACCCCATTTGGTATGTACCTCGCAAAACATCTGCAACAGCTGGAAAGGCCACAGAAATACCTCACTAAAAGAGTCACAGGCCTAAAGCAGATGCCATATGCTGACCATCTAAAAAAACTCCAGCTATACTCTGTGGCATATCGTCTACTCACAGGCGATCTCTGCTTAACATACAAGGCCATGTCAAACCCTGAGCTGTTGGACATGTTCCACTTAAAGAAATCTCAATTCATCAGAGCCACACACTCCAGGGATCTAAATCTTATCATCACAATGAACAAAACATGCTGGAGGAATAGGTTCCTGACCCAGAAACTCCCCATACTCTGGAATAGACTGCCCATACATGTCAAGCAGAGCGCCTCATTGGCCCGCTTCAAAAGGAACCTTGATGATTGGATGGGAGATAGGAAGTTCACCCCGGGGATCATGTCAGTCGCCCTGCTAGACAGGGGCTCAGAGAAGTAAATATTGTGGGAAGAAATTTCCAGGGAATTGTTATGGCTAGGCTTGCATAGGCCTTAGGGCCGATAGCCTAGTACCAACCTATGAACCTATGAACCTACGAACAAGCCCCTGCCAAGTAGAACAGAAAAAAGTGTAAATAAATGAGCAAAACCACTCATAGGTGTCCACATATCTCCAACAACAGTCCCCATGTGTTCAACAGCAACAATACATTGAAATAAAATAAAGAAACCCTTATATTCAATTTTTTTAAAACTCAAAGTACAGCTAACCGTAGGTGCGCAGGTTTGCTCATCGCTTAGCTATGGTTAAAGCAGCTGAAAAGGCTGAAGTGGATAACAAGGAATATATATGCAAATGAAGCAGAACAGCAATAGTGGAGTGGTTAGAGCATCCGCCTAATGAACAGGTGTTCCCGGTTCGAATATCACTGCAAAACAAATAATTTTCCATGGGAAATCTGTATATGAACATAATTTTACATCGTTTTGCTGTATAACATACATAAAAACATTTAAATGTGAACTGGAGTACTGCATGAAATGCACATGTGGTGTCAGTGTCATAATGAATAAGGCACAAGTAAGCAGGTCTAAGCACAAATAAGCAGCAATAAGTGTGTCAACATGCGTTTGTGTGGGAGTAAGCATTTCCCACACAGGTTAAGTAAAGTAGAAGCTAACTGAGTGTAAGAAACTGTAACTTGAGGTTAACAGAGGTTACCATCATGCAAACCCGTGCAAATCCACTTACAACCTCTTTAAAGTGCCTTAATCACTCTGGATCCAACGGCCCATGTTCTGCCCAGCAACAAAATAAACTGCCTCTGGAAGGCTCAAACCCAGGACCCTGTACGTTTTAGCCACAGTAGTTAACCTCTAAGCCATTATAGCAATAGACATGCATGAGGTATCAGCAAACAAATTCTCACCACAGGAAATCAAACCAAACATGTGAACCAAATGTATGTACAGTGTGAAGTGGTATAACCTGCTACATAACATAAATATGTGAACTGGAGTACTGCAGTAAGGCCAGATGTGAGGTGTTATTGCAATAAAGTGTTGAAGTTCCCAGGACAGCATATAGCATATGTACACATGAATCAAGGATACAAGACACATATATAACATGTAATGAGAAAGACATCAATGCCAAAAGGCAAATACCATGCAAATCAAATATTAAGCACTGCTAAGCATTGCACAGCACTGAAACACAGACTACTGGTAGGATACTACCAGTGGGAGAAACAGTGGCAACCTGCAAAGTCAAATCCAAAGCAAACAGATGTTTGTCTCTAGCGTGACGACCCCAAACATACTGCTAAAAAGAGTCCTTGGGGTAACATACCATGCCTTACAGGTAAGCAAAGAAGGATATGTATGTTCGCGGACTTAATGTGTGGGAACCCTGAAGAACCATGGGGTGAGACAACTTACATGATGGGTCCCGAGAAGTGGAGAGTGGACAATGTGTAGTGGTGTGGTGAGATTCGGATGGAACCTCTAGGAAGGATGATTGATGTGGAGGAGGGAGGGGGTAGAGGGAATGATGGATAAAACAGTATGGGCCGAGGCATGCCAGGGTTAAACGGATCCATTCTAATGGGACCGCCATGGATGTAAGTGAGAAAGGAGGAGGAGAAACAGGAAGGTAACCGAGACATACCATTTCCCATGGCAAAGCACGTAATGAGTAATATGTATGTTGCATAACCCATGGAATAACATATATATATATATATATATATATATATATATATATATATATATATATATATATATATACATATATGATCGAGAATACTGCAGGAAATGCACATGTGAGGTGTCAGAATCATTATGCATAAAGCATTAGTTAGGTTAAGCAGCAAGAAGCAGTAGTAAGCATATGTCAGCACTAGTAAGTGAGATTAAGGCCATACATCCCATACATCCACATGGTTTTAGATATATATACAGCAATATGTGTATATATATATATATATATATATATATATATATATATATATATATATGTATACAGACATATATATATATAAGTACATATATATATATATATATATATATATATGTGTGTGTGTGTGTGTGTGTGTGTGTGTGTGTGTGCATAGATATACACAGATATGTAGCTATGATAGGAAACAGCACACAAGAATGACATATGTTCACAGGCTATGACAATGGAAGTGAGGGGCCCAAGCAACAAACATGTGACACGTAGCAAGACCCCCCCCCAGCCAGACAGAGGAAACATACACACAAACTCACAAACAATGTAAATAGTCCACTGCTTCCCAGACCACAGCCAGGATACAATTGGGGGAGGGGGGACACAGTGGACCCATGAAATCTAATCTTGGAACACAGACAGGAATGTCCCTTGCAGGATGCCCCAAAAATTGTCATAATATGGGAGGAAGCCAGTGCGATGACCTTTCAAGGCGGGGTGTGTACATACCCAGAATACAAGGGTGGGGAAACCTGATGACCCATGGGTCGAGACAATGTACGAGATGGGTCCCGTGAAGTGGAGGGTGGACAGCGTGTAGTGGTGTGTTCAGTCCTGACCTGCACCCAGAGTAAGGATGAGTGCTGTAGAGGAGGTGCTGGTGGGGGAACTATGGGTAGCTGGTTATGGGTCTAGGTGTGCAGGCGTTGGCTGTAGTGGGTCTATATGGACAGCCCCAGGGATGTAAGCAAAAGTGTTCATTGGGCAGAGGCATCGTCCAACAAGCAGCCACATCTGCTATGAGTCCCACTGCAGCAAAGTCTAATCTACATGGCTAAGAAAGGAATAACCAGATGTAGATGTATATCTGTCAAGGTACATGTGTGTATATCTACCCATAGCTACATGGAGATATACCTCTCCCACTCCGTAGTACAAATGTATACATACAGAGACAGAATACATATAAATACCCACATATAGATATATACATATGCAGACACCCATACACCCATATGTCATTAGTTATATATATATATATATATATATATATATATATATATATATATATATATATATATAAATATATACATGTATACATACATATACAGATATATCTGTATATAGTAATGTAGATATCTATCTATATATATATATATATATATATATATATATATATATATATATACACACACACACATATATATATATATATATATATATATATATATATATAGATATATATATATATATATGGGTCTACCTGACATGGTCGACAGTTCATATGGTCGACAGTCATTTGGTCGACAATGCATTTGGTCGACAAGCAAATTTGACCCCTTCCCCAATGTTGTGCAACCCTGGAGTTGATATATATAGTTGGGGGGGGTATGGGGGGCACAGCCCCCCCACATTGAGGGGTGTGTGGGGCGAAGCCCACCACCTAAAATGCTTGTCAATCAAATGAACTGTCAACCAAATAAACTGTTGACCATATGAACTGTCGACCATGTCAGGTAGACCCATATATATATATATATATATATATATATATATATATATATATATATATATATGTGTGTGTGTGTGTGTGTGTGTGTGTGTGTGTGTGTGTGTGTGTGTGTCTGTGTGTGTAAATATGCACATGTATATAGCTAGGATATGCTACAGCAGTTATGAATTACATATGTTCACAGGCAGTGCAAATGGGGGTGAAGGGTCCAATCAACAAACGTGTCACACGTAGCATCAACCCTCCCCCCAGGTAGACCGGTGAAACATACAGACACACAATAAAAGTAAACACACCACTGCTTCCCGGACTACAGGCAGGATACTACCAGTGGGAGAGACCCACCAAGTCTAATCTTAAAACAAAGACATGCATGTCTCTTGTGGGACACCCAAAAATTCAAACATTTTTGGACTTCCTGCCATTACACCGATGTCGAACGGCAGGCCATGCATGTTCCTAATGTACAAGGTAGGGAAAGCCTGATGATCCATGGGGCGAGACAACATACGTGATGGGTCCAGAGAAGAGAGGAGTGGGTACAGTGTACTCGTGTGGCCAGACCCGACCTGCACCCGGAGTAAGGAAGAGTGCCAAAGAGGATGTGCGGTTTGGGAATTATGGGCATAGCTGAGCAGGTGTTGGCTAGAGTGGGTCTATGTGGACTGCCACAGGGATATAAGCAATAGTGTGTATTGGGCAGGGCCACACCCAACAGACAGCCAATCCCGCTACGAGTCTCACTGCAGCACAGTCTATTGTACATGGCAAAGAACAGAATAACCAGATGTCGATGTACAACTGTAGAAGTGTGTGTGTGTGTATATATACCCATACCTACATGGAATGAGACCTCCCACTCCCCATAGTACAAATGCGTACATACAGAGACAGAATATAATTAAATACCCACATATAGATATATACATATGCAGGCACCCATACTTCCATATGTCATTAGACATATATATATATATATATATATATATATATATATATATATATATATATACAGCAATATATATATATATATATATATATATATATATATATATATATATATATATATATATATATATATATATATATATATATAATGTATATAGATATGTAGAAATATATATGTATATATGTGTGTAGACATACACATGTATATATATATATATATATATATATATATATATATATATATATATATAGCTAGGATATTAATTGAATTATGTATTTAAATTACATCTGTTAACCGGGTAAGTCTGGCTGAGCTTTTGGCCCATTTACAGCAGAGACCCAGGGAGAAAAGCTCCTCAGGACTAGAAAACAATTTCTTAAATAGTAGTATACAGCAGATATATATATATATATATATATATATATATATATATATATATATATATATATATATATATATATAGATATGATACACTAGTTAAGGATCACATATGTTCACATGCCATGCCAATGGGGGTGAGGGGTCCAGTCAATAAACGTGTAACACATAGCATCAACCCCCCACCTAGACAGATGAAACATACAAACACAGGATACAGGTAAACACACCACTGCTTCCCAGACCACAGACAGGACACTACCAGTGGGAGTAACCTGTCAAGTCTAATCTTGAAACAAAGACATCAATGTCCCTTGTGGGACACCCCAAAAATTAATGATCATCTGAGTCAGTCCCTGTAACCCAGGCTGTGTACGTACATGGACCAGTAGGTTGGGCAAGCCTGATTACCCATGGGTCGAGACAACATACAACATGAGTCCCTACACGTGGAGAGTGGGCAGTGTGTAGTGATGTGGTTAGACCCCACATGCACCCACAGTAAGGATGAGTGCTGTTGAGGAGGGGCAGGTGGGGGAATTATGAGTATGCAAGTATGGGCCTAAGCGTGCAGTGTTGGCTGGTGCAGTTGTATTCGGACCGCCCTGGGGATGTAAGTATTATTGCGAATTGGGCAGAGCTTCTGCCCATACCTCTCAACCTCTAAGAGCAAAACCACTGTTCAGAACTTAAACCGTTGGGGGGACAAATAGGGACAGAAAACACATATTCCACTTACAACCTTAGAAAGCTAATAGAATAAAAGGTTATGCATTAGCATGACTTGTCTGAAGGATGTGGATTCTTAAACCCAAATACTTGTCTGTATTTAAAGACATCAGTTCCCAGGTATTTGCCAGACAGGTGCAGCTTGTAAGAGGAACACACCAATATTATGTAGCAAACTCTGGACAGGCTGTGGAGTCTATACAGTCAAAAGGCATACTTTTTACCTAATGGGCAGCCAATCCCGATATGGGTCCCACTGCAGCACAGTCCAGTTTACATGGCAAAGTACTGTATAACCATATGTGTTGTTGCATAACCCACTACACAACACCTATGAACACATGGTCAGAACACCCCACTTTAGGCATGTAAGCTGATGTAATAGGCATCACCAGGTATTATTGTAGTCCTCACCCCCACCCAGGGGGTGTGAGTGTCCAACGCATATGTGCATATGCACAGCTGTTGTCGTAGACAACATGGCCAGCTTTGGACCTTCCCTGCAGCCATCCCTGGATAATTCCCCTAGTTACACCTCCCTTTGTGCCCCATGCACACCATGTACCTATCAGTCCCTGTTCCATTTCTATTAATGTCTACGGTCACACGTAGGTGACACCCTCTTCCCCCACTATATTGCCAGTATCTGGAACCTCAACCCACATGTAGTATACAGCTGTCCCACAGGACACATGTAACTAACACATGAAGGAACACCACAAGCACACTTGGACCAACACAGGCTTACCACCTTGCGAAACCCTCCCCCCCACCTCACACCCTATACCACTACATCAACTAGTGATACTGACACCTCTTGTCCTGCTTCGCATACAAATCCCAATATCCAACAAACCTTCCCTATTGCTCCCCATCCAATTATACCTACAGGCTACTATAAAGTTACAATGTCACCCCCACTACCTACCTACCTACTCCTTAGCTATTCCCCTCTACAGTACCACACACAGGTATGGAATAACTACACCTACCCCAAATACCTGCATGTAACCTATCCAGACCTGTAAAACAGGAATCCAACCTCACCATAAACTGACCTTTGTCAACAGTCATACCTGACATAAACCTGACCTAAGCATGGATAATACCTACATTTTAAAGTAAACTAAGCATGATAAATGGGGGACATAGATATGTTATGTGTGTTACCCTCTATGACTGTGAACACCCCAGTATTAATTGGAATAAGTAGCTGGGGTCAATATGGAGCTCTACACCCCGGCCACCACTGAAAATGGACAAGCATACAGTCCAATTGTCCAAGTTGACAGATGTGAACAAAATGCATGATGTTGCACGTGTGTATGCGGGAGCAAGCGGGAGTAAGCCTGTTTGGTCACCGGTATGCGAGTACCACACTGGTGAAGCAATGTAGAGGCTAACTCAGTGCAAGATGCCACAACCAGAGGTCAATAATGCTGTGCTTCGTGCAAACTAGCGCATACCCACCTACAAATGTTCTACAATGCCTTAGTCACTCTGTAGCCAACAACTGTCATTGTGGCCATTAACAAAATAATCTGCACTGCCAGGTTGGAAACCCCTGACCCTGTACACTATAGAAGACGTGAGTTCCACTACGCCAAGGTGGATACACATTCAGCTCATGTGATCACAAACACATCATCCAGAACAGGCATCCAACAGTATAGGAAATGTATATAGGTGTGTAGATTAATACCAGAACATGTGTCCATTGCTCAACCACATCATTATGAGCAGTCTATGTGCAGCACAGAACAGTGCCTGTCCAATCATACTATGAGAACAGTAATCCTGCATAATACCAAAGGGAATAATGATATACAGTGCACACCGTGGGGGCGTGTGAGCATGCTTCATGCACAGTATGTCACACCTGGGGGGTTGGTTCCGTGGAACTGGGAAATGAGGCTGGCCAGGTGTGTGACCAAATCGTTTCTACACAATACCCTGGCAGGATGCTACCAGTGAGACAAACACTGTAGACCAGCTAGGTCTACTCTTGACACAACAACAGGTCCATCCCTGGCGGGATGACCCAACAGTTGTGGGTCACATCAATGTCACCACCAGTATCGGAGGATCAAGGGAAGGCTGGTACATACATGGACTAAACTAGGAAATAAGATCCATGACCAGTCAGCACAGGAACACAGAATAATTTAATTAAAGCACTTTTCGGCTCGCAATAAGACAGCCTTCTTCAGAATACAAAATACAAATACATCTTATTCCTTTTATACAATAAAAGGCGCCAAAATTAATCAATCATTTAATTAATTAAATAATTACTTAATCATACTAAAAACACGATCTTTAAGCCTAAGAGTATGTTACTAAAAAAGATGCACCATGACATTGAAACAATGGGTCTCTATGGAAATAACAGTAACTTCCATCCATTTTATCAAAAGACTTCATTTAAACCCCTAAAAATACAGGTGTATATTAATTTATTCAATTAGACCAAAAACCACTAGATACCTCTAATTATAAATGTTAAAAAATAAAATAAAATAAAATAAATGTGAAGTTCATAACTTGACTAAGTTAGAGATTGTCAAAAAATAAAGCCCAGTAGAATAACCAAAGAAATAATCAAATTCAACAATATATATAAAATCGTAAAATCTAAATATGTTTCTCATAAAATTCCAAGAAACTTCATAAGGACAAAATGGTTCACAAATAATTAACTGTATTTATTAAATTTGTTCAAATTATTTTTAAATTATTTATGTAATGTAATATATATAAAAAATAATTAAATTTAATCTTACTTTTAATTATCTCACCAAGCTTCTTAACTTTAATAAGACACCTATTGATGAAGCTTCATTGAGACCTGGATAGTTGCTAGCATTTAATTTAATTTGCCATTTTAATTCAAGTTCCAGCAATTTTAACGAATAAGGGCCCCCTCTAGGGTTGATTTTTAATCTATCAATGATCAAAAATTTAAATGTATGGTCAGGGAAACACATAATATGTTTGGCTAATGCATTGTCTGCCTTCTGGTGGGTAACAGCATAGATGTGTTCATACACCCTATCTCTGAGTCTACGCTCAGTTTTGCCCACATAGAAGGTGGCACATAGTGAACATTTAGCCAGATAAATTATGCCTTTAGAATTACAATTAAATTTGTCACTTAATTTATATAATACATTGTCTAAAGTAAATGTGCTGCTAACCAAAACATGTTTGCACATACTACATGACTCACATTTAAACATCCCTGTTGACTTTCTCAGCGAGTCAGACTGAAATCTCAAAGAGTCCTTCAAATTCAAACCACGCCTAAATGTGACACTAGGTTTATGACCTAATTTATTTATTAAAAATGTGTTGTTTTTTAACAAATTCTAATTTTTGTTCAAGATGTTAATACATTCAGGACTCAATTTGGTATATGTGGTGGTAAATGACACAACTCTATTTCTATCAATCTTGGAAATATTAGACGGACTTTCAAGGTTTGTATCGGTGTTTAAACTATGGTCGGACAAGTGGCCAATTTCAACGTCCTTTAAACCAACAATGTTGTGTTTCAAATGAACCTGGTCAACACATTCTCTCTCCAAGTTGTCTAATAGGCTTTGAGGGCTTGAACTTTGTATAGCCAATAAAGGCCTGAAATGGTTAGTTTCCCTTTTAAATTTGACCTCGGCTATAATTTCGTCAATGAGCTCAACCGGGTACTCCCTCTTCAAGAAAGCTGATTTTAGAAACAAACATTCCTCGTCAAACTCTTTATTGAGAGTTACAATCCAGGCCGCTCTAACTAATTGCCCTTTAATAACAGCCTTCTTTTGGTGAAATGGGTGACAACTTGGAAAGTGAAGGAAAGAGTTGGAATATGTTTTTTTACGATAAACTCTTGAAACATAGCAATTTAAATCCAAGCTTTTAGATAACATAATGTCCAAATAGGGAATAGCAAGATGGTCGAAGATGTAAGTAAACTCAAGGAAATCAGTAGACTCGTTAAGAAAGTCAACTATATGGGATGCAGTTTGGTCATTACCTCTGATCAACATAAAGATGTCATCCAGAAATCTAGTATAGAAAACAACTGATTCCTTATATAAATTAGATTTAAAGACCAAGTCAGATTCCCAAAAGGCCATTACTAGGTTAGCTACGCTAGCTCCACACGGTGAGCCCATAGCTATTCCTATTTTCTGTTTGTAAAATAGAGACTCAAACATGAAAAAGTTATAAGAAAGGACGAGGTCTAAAAGTTCAGACACTAAGTAAATTTCCTTTTTTGGAAGTTGGTATTTGTACATCATAAGTGTAACCCATTCAATAGCAGTGTCATGGGGAATACAGGTGTACAAGTCCTTTACATCCACTGTTAAAAAATTAGAGTCTCTTTCAAATTTCAGTTTGTTGATCTCACCCAAGAAAGACCAGGAATCTTTACAGATTTGTTTTTCTTGAATAACTATTTTCTGTAGTGTGACATCTATTACTTTGGCACATACATATAATGGTGACCCCCTGCCATCCACCAATGGTCTCATAGGTGGTTCATGCAGATCTTTGTGAATCTTTGGAATTCCAAAGAAACTAGGGTAGACAGGAAATGAAGTGGTTAGATAATTTAAGAGTTCACTGTCAATGTGTCCCTCAATGAATAAATCATTAATACAAGATTTAACTAACCCATAAGCAGAGTTTACCTCCGACCTAGAACTAATGGCATAAGCATCACCTTTGAGTAAAGAACTCATTATGTGATTATAGTCATCAATGTCAAAAATAACCATACCACCCCCTTATCTGGTTTACATAATCTAATTTTCTGTGAGTGAACAAGTTTGATTAGATCCAGTTCATCCTGGTTACTGGATATTTTCCTTTTTACATTAGCCAGGAATCTCAAATCTAACTCACAGACATTCTCAAAAGTTTGTATAACAGGGTGAAGTGGTGGATTAAATGTACTAGGTATCAGGGGCGGCTCGTGGCATCGGGCTGCCGGACTGCAGCCCCCTCAAAATAAAAAATAGAAAGAAAAATAAAAAAAAAATGTTTTTTGAATTTTCGCGGACTTCGCGCATGCGCAGTAGTCCCGACTACTGTTGGTCTATGTGCATGCGCATGCTCAAGGCAGTCCGGCAGTCCCCATAGGGGGACACAAGGAGACGTCTGTGCACTTTTAAAGTGCACAGACTCGCTAGGATTATGGGTCGCGTCCGGACTGCAAGAGTAGCAGTCAGGACAGTCTCATCATCGGGAAGGAGCATTGGGATCTCGTTGGGCTTTCCTTGGGATCTCACAGGTCTTTGGAGTATTGCGCGGGAAGGATGTATGTTAGCTGGATATATTCAGGTAAGTGTATGGTGCTTTTTACCTTTATTTTACAATGTTTATACTGGATTGTGTGTGTATGGTGCTTATGCTTTACTGGAGTGAGTTTGTGTATGGTGCTTATGCTTTACATGTGTGTGTGTGTGTGTGTGTGTGTGTAAATGCCCCAGGTGCTTATGGTGGTGTGGTAGGGAATACCTCAGGCTTGAACCCTGTACTCTGTATGCAGGTGTTAAAGACTTGAGTTCCCTACCCACCACCATTTGTAAAAAAATTGCAGATTTTTGCCTCATATTCAATCTGATCTGTTCCTCATAATATCTGTGGTTTGTAAATGTTGCAATGCTTGATATTTGATGGTGTAGTAGTAGCATTGTTGCCTCACAGCTGTAGGTTCTTGGGTTTGATTCTTGGCCGGGGTTCCTTCTTTGTGGGGTCTGTATCTTCTCCCTGTGTTTGTGTGGGTTTGCTTTTGTGTCCTCCCATGTTACAAAGACATGTCTGCATTATTTCTTCCTAGGCCTCTGCTGAAAATTGTTTATTTGTTCCAAGTCAGACTGTCCTGATTAAAAAATGTTAAATAAAATTGACAGGCATTTGAATTTCAGACTTAAGGGTTTCTGAATGTTGAATTCCTTGCATATTTGATGGTGCAGTGGTAGTATTGTTGCCTTACAGTTATAGTTTTTCTGGTTTGATTCTTGGTTGGGGTCGCTTCTTTGTGGAGTCTGCATCTCCTCCATGTGTTTGTGTGGATTTGCTCTGGTGCCCTGCCATTTCACAAAGACGTGTCTGCGGTTTTAATCCCTGCTGAAAATTGGTTTTGTTCTGTCCGCAGTAAAATTGACAGGCATTTGAATTTCAGACTTCAGGTTTCTGAATGTTTAATTCCTTGCATAATTGATGGTGCAGTGGTAGTATTGTTGCCTCACAGCTGTAGGTTTTCTGGTTTGATTCTTGGTTGGGGTGGCTTCTGTGTGGAGTCTGCATTTCCTGCCTGTGTTTGTGTGGATTTGCTCTGGTGCCCTGCCATTTTACAAAGACGTGTCTGCAGTTTTAATCCCTGCGTCTCTGCTGAAAATTGTTTTTGTTCTGTCCGCAGTAAAATTGACAGGCATTTGAATTTCAGACTTCAGGTTTCTGAATGTTCAATTCCTTGCATAATTGATGGTGCAGTGGTAGTATTGTTGCCTCACAACTATAGGTTTTCTGGTTTGATTCTTGGTTGGGCTGGCTTCTGTCTGCATCTCCTCCCTGTATTTGTGTGGATTTGCTCTGGTGCCCTGCCATTTTACAAAGACGTGTCTGCAGTATTAATCCCTGCATCTCTGCTGAAAATTGTTTTTGTTCTGTCCGCAGTAAAATTGACCGGCATTTGAATTTCCAACTTCATGTTCTTCAGAATACATAGTAGCACAACCTTTTTTTTAGCAATTTTCTAAGTTTATAAGATGAATATTTTAAATTTGTCCCTATATTTGGGACTGTATTCCCCCATTATTGGCTTCGTCCAGGTTTTTGTGCTAAGGTTGACAGCTATGGCAAGAACTGAATTCACTAAATATGTTTGAGGGCTGTATTCCCTCATTACTGGGTTTGTCCAGGTGTTTTGTACTAAGAGGTTGACAGCTATGGTGAGAACTGAATTCACTAAATGATAGCCATTTAAGTTTCAGTCTTCCTCTCTTTTACAAAGCAGCTGATGTGGCGTAATGGTATGTTACTCTGACTGCTTTTTGCTCAGGGACCTTGGCAGTCAAATATATGGTGGCAACACAACATTTTATTCTAGCAACTTTCCAAGATTATACAAGCAATGTTTAATGTGTCCCTGTTTTTGAGCTTTTGACCCCCCCCAATACATTTTGGCTTTTTCCAGTTTTCTTGAGCTGAGAAGTTGAGATGCAGTTGAGCATTGAGTAGATTTTACAAGGAGCTGAGAGCTGCAGGGGAATAGAAGTTTAGTGCTTTACTAAGTTAATACTATAGCACAACAGGTTGTGTACTTGCTTTAGATACAGAAGGCTGTGGGTTCTACTCCCACAAGGGGTGGATGCTGCCGTACTGAGAATGTTCTCCTTGGTGAAGATACTAACTATGAGTTCGTTATCAGTTTGTCATCCATTTCCTCTTGCAATATTATTACTAGCTTATCATTTTTTAATGTAATATAGGCAATTTATTCCTGAGGGGCAACAGACACTTTATTTTTCGATGAAACCATGAAATATAAAGGTGATTGCTAGCAGCAACCACTTCATTAGTTACAGATTTCTTTAATGTGGAATTATTTAGATGACTGACTTCAGAGATTGTGCATATTTACTGATAATGGACTGTAGAATTGTGCATATTTACTGATAAAGGTGGACTGTAGAATTGTGCATATTTACTGATAATGGTGGACTGTGGAATTGTGCATATTTACTAATAATGGTGGACTGTAGAATTGTGTATATTTACTAATAATGGTGGACTGTGGAAGTCTGAGTAGACTTTTTTATGATAAATGTTCTCAACTGGGCAGTTTTGCCATTATGGGTGCATATGGTTTGTTTCATTGCTTACTGGAAAAAATGTTCAAAACAAATTTAAAACACCCTCTAACAAGTGTACTGTATTGTACAAGGAATATAATTTTTGTACAATGAGGAAGGTGTATCAAAGAGCACATGTATGTTTCATATGCAAGGAGCCTATGATTCGAAAACATCCCAAAATTAATCTTTATCTGCCACTGGCAAAATGTATTTTCTTTGAATGTGGGTTTCAATGCTGTTTCAATGAATGTGAGTTTCAAGGGCAGAGAAGTTTTAATACTAAATTTTCATTGTGAGACTGCATTGCTTTGTTTAACAGATGACTTAGTGTTTGTGCTGTAAAATACAAAATAAAACTTTCAAATGAAGTCCAACTCATCACAGAAGTAAAGCAGTATGCACATTAGTGTTTATGGTGAATGGAGTGAAATAGCCAAGTATAATGGTTCATTGGAATGGCAGCAGAGGCTCCATTCAACCATTATTTTGTCAGGGGGAGAAGGGCAGCAAACTCAGACAGGCCCAGCTGAACTATACCTCCCAACTGTCCAGATTTTCAAAGAATGAATAGATTTTTGCTTCTTATTTTTGGTTTGTTGTTCATAAAATTTGTAGTTTTAATTCCTAAATGATTTGCCAGAAGTCACTCAATAATAAGTTTCAGACTTCATAACCTTCAGAAAAATGCATGTTAAAGTAAGAGCTGTTCTATCAACTGTCTCAATTTATACAAGAGCAATTTTTAGTACTGTTTATGTGTGCCCCAATATATTTGGCCTTGTTCAGATTTACTGCATTAACAGGTTGAGAGGTACATGCAAATAAATTGCTTTATAGAATTAGGCATAGCCAACCTCTCAACTGTCCCCAATTTTTGGCTCAAAATGTTGCTCTTCCCCCTTATAATCCCTCCGCAAAATAGCAATTTTGGAAGAAAACATGGAGGGTTTACAATTAAGAAATAACTGTAATAATCAAAGTTATAGATTACTTGAAATGCATGTAGATTCTTTTATATTTTGTCAGCTGCTCAAGGTAGCAGTACTAATATTAAAGTGTCCCTTCTTTGACAGGTAGCAGCTGTATTGTGTGTCTATTTTATATTTTTGCATCACATTTTTGGTCCATTTTTCATAAAAGTGTGTTTTTTGGCAAATTAGTGACAAATCACTAAAGACTGAAGTTAGAAAATGACAGACATTTGAGTTTCAGATTTTATACCCTTCAGAAAATTCATACTAATGGAAGACCTATTCTATTATCTTTCTAAGTTTATTAGAGCAATATTTAAAAATTGTCCTTATTGTTGGGCCTTTGTCCCACTTCTGTGTATGGCTTTGTCCAGATTTCTTGCTCTTGAGGTTGAGAGGTATGACAAATGTGTCAGGGCCATCACTGTCAGCCAGAGAGATTTCAAATTGTGACATACTTGTTGCACCCCACTCCCCCATGTAGTGTCTCTGGATGTGTCCAAGCAAGGCAAGGAGTAGTTGTATCTACCTTGGATGGGGAGGCACACTGCATAAGTACTACAGTGGCTTTTCATCTGTCCTTGATTTTGCAGAATGGTCTGGTTTCTGTCATATTTTTGTACTGTTGATTTATGCTTATTACTCAGATTTATGCTTATTACTCAAAGTGCCTGTTGCTCTGTGTTTTTAAGTAGCAATGCTTTAATGACCATAAGGTAAGCTTGTCTGAGATCGTAAGATGCAAGTAAGCTTTAATAAGCATACTGTTAAAGAATTGCCAACATTGAAAGCCTTTCTGTTGTTGCCATGCAGAGAATACTTGACTAGATAATGTATAAGCCTTGGGTATTAAAGGACAGGATTCCATTATTTTAAAAAGCTCATTACACTTGTTGGAGACTTCCAGTCATCTCTACAGACTTTACCCGTAAACTAAACAGAATGCCAATCATGTGTGGTCCATAATCCTTTAAGCAATGTATCTTGAGCTTGTTTCTTGTTTGCTTTTCATTTTTTACTTTTATCATGTTTTCCCCGTGAAACAAGTTGTCAGGCAGCAGGTCTTTTGGGATAAGAGACCTTTTTACAGGTGGGGCATCACATAGATTTCTACTTTCAGCATGTTACTTGGTACTTTAATAAAGCTGAATATATTATAATTAGGACTGCAGTGCAAGGAGAAGTGGTTTGAGTTGAGTGCTTCTGGTTTTTCTTATACCTGATTTTGACTGGCATTCCAGTAATGTATTTAAAAAGTAATTTATTTTTTCATGCCTCACAACCTTTTGTTTCCATCTAGATATTAAGTAAGCTGTCATGCAGCCAATGCATTGAAATATTTTTATTCTTCTACACTTATTTTTGTCTTGATTGGACTTTCATAATGATGGTTTGCCACCCAGGGCAGCGTATTTAATTAAAGTTAGTTTTTTGTGGTTTTGTGCATAGCTCCTCCCCTTTCTGGTTGACCACACCCCTCCCCTTGACCCCACCCATTCAGCTGTCTCCTGCAGCCCCCTGTGATTTGAAGTCACCAGCCGCCACTGCTAGGTATACTATACTCGCCTAGAGAACCTACGTTGTTAGTATTACCCAATAAATATTGAAAATTCAATTTTCTGGTATATTTTTTGAGGTCCATAATCACAGATGTAACGTTAAGTTTAGTATAAGGAACATAAATAGTCCCCTTAGATAATAAATCTACAAGGTCGTTAGACAGTGGACAAGAGGAAAAATTATAAACTTTGAAGTCCTTATTATTGTTAAACATTATAATAGGTTTTAATGGCTCGCCCAGAACCTCAAAGTCATCCATCAGAGCTTCGGGTTCATCCACAGAACCAGAATCAGAATTTGCTTCGTGTGTGTCAAAGGAGGGGGAAACTGGGTGACTTAAAAGTACACTATAACCAGTTGCCTCCTCTATTAAAAATTTTTAGATCTTGTATTAAATTTATGGACATTCCTTTGTTGTTTAGGTCTTGCTCCATTAAACCCTGAATTAGATGGCATACTAGGAGTAACTACAAAATTACAATTGTGTCTCTGATTGGGATTATGATTGTTTTTAACCATGTTCTGAAGTCATACATGGACTAAACGGATGAAGAGCCTGCAGATGCTTGGGTGGGGACAGTATACTGGAGGTGTACCGAGATGTGCAGAGAGGGAAATGTGTGGAGGTGTGGTATAGCAGGGCTAGCAACCAGGGAACGAATGTATGCTGTGTATGTGGAGCTTGGGGGCTGGGGGAAGGGAACATGGATATGTCATTATGGTAGACATATGCAAATGAAGCATAACAGTAATAGTATAATGGCCAGAGCATCCGTCTAATGCACACGCATTCCTGTGTCGAGTCCCACTGCAGCACATCCTATGTTCCATGTGATATCCGTACGTTAACATCGTTGTGCTGTATAACCTACTAAGTAACATTTATATTTGCATAGGAGTACTGCCTTAAATGCACATGTGAAGTGTCATAATGACAAAGGCACTAGTAAGCATGTGTAAGCACATAACAGCAGTAGTACGCATGGATAAGCTGTTGTAAGTGTGTGTACATGTTTTTGCGCAGGGGTAAGCATTGCCTACATAGATTGAGCTAAGTACATGCTAGCTGAGTGTAAGGAAACACAACCCAAGGTTAGCATTGCTTAGCTCTGTGCAAACCCATGCACACCTGCGTACAACCGCTCAAATGTCCCTAACTCACTCTGTATCCGACAACCGGTGTTCTGCCCTGAAACAAATTATACAGCCTCTGGAAGGCCCACACCCGGGACATTGCACTTCATACACTATGTGATTTACCATTAAACCATGGCAGAGGTACATAACCATTCACTTCACATACATATCATCCAGCACAATCAGTCAACAGCACAGGAAATGTAGTAATAACACACCACACAGCCTCTTAATGCATGAATCCCGGACATAGTGTGCCATAATGTGGGTACATATAGGGATATCTGTCATATGTTGCTCTAATACACTTAAAACGTTGCAAGTGACACAGTTATATGTAGTAGAACAGATATATTGATGGAGATGATACGTCTGAAACACGTACATGCCGGCACAAATGACTGACCTCAGTCCTAAGGTCATCCATGTCAAGTGCCCAGAGAATGAGGTACAGGCCACACATATAAGCCGAACATGCATAGACATATGGACAGCTATACATCTGTAAATGCAGAGAGAGAGAGACAGCTATAGGTAGCTATATATGTGTATGTATGACTCACAAATAAGCATATAACAGCAGATTTACATAGATAGGTTAGTATGATCAGTGTATATATCTATACATACATATATATATATATATATATATATATATATATATATATATATATATATGTATATATATATATATATATATATATGTATATATATATATATATATCTACATACATACACAGATATATATGGATACATATACATAGCTAGAGCTATATCAATGTCCAGTTCTATCCCTCTCTATATGGGGGTTTAACATATATACTTATGCAGATATACATAACTATATATATATATATATATATATATATATATATATATATATGTATATACACACACACACACACACACACATATATATATATATATATATATATATATATATATAAATATATATATATATATATATATATATATATATATATATATATATATATATATATATATATACAGATAGACATGTGTATATGATTTCCACATGGGAATGGTCTCCTGACCTGCAGATCATGAACACAGCTAATGGGGGCACAAATGAGGCACACCTGGTAATTACTGCTATGTAACCCCCACAGCCCTAACGGATATGCTGTGCAATCCAATATCCAGCACATGCAGTACTTGACAGCAGGATCCACCACAACACAGCTACAATGCTCCAACAGTAATCCATGCCACCTGTACATGTCAGGTCAATATATGTAACATATCATGCAGATACGCCATTTTACCACAGGGAATGTACTATGTTGAAGGGCTACACATTACAATAGTACGGATATGCACACACATCCATACATTGACAATCATGTGCAGGTACATATATATATATATATATATATATATATATATATATATATATATATATATATATATGTACACACACACACACACACACACACACATATATATATATATATATATATATATATATATATATATATATATATATATATATATATATATATATATATATCTTAGACGTATGGGATATATGGGTACATACACATTTACTCAGACAAAGGATATTAAGAGTCACACATATGTAGAAGTAGTGTGGACGTACTGAGTGCAATGTATATCCCCAACCACAAGCCCTGTAACTGGTACCTGTGACATGTGTTGTGTGGCAACCAGCCCCACAAAGAGAATACTTACATTGCACATATACCCACTCAAAATTCAAAGGACATGACACGACATACAGGTATGTATACACAGACAACCTTTATTTGTGTACCATACAATAATGTATGCCATTACTGACAGCCCATGGATGTTAATGTATATAACCAGTGATGGATGCAAGGCCCACACAAAACAGAAGACGCAGACAGTGCGGATATATAACATACTATGGTGTCCAGGCTAGCCCTTCAATTCGTACAACAGTAGACAAAGAATTTGCCTGCACGAGACGTAACAGTCAACAATTTCTGTTATTCTAAAAGTGTATTAGTTCTGGTTTAAGCACTTGAGCTTCAAGCTAGTTATTTTACATTAAGAAGGTTCGTGGTCTGCACTCTTATGGGAGGAGAGGCTGGCCTCTGCCCTTCTGAGCTGGGAATTTCTGGATAAAGGCTTATAGTGCCTGCATATTTGAACTGTTTCTTACTGAAACTGGTACACCTTGTTTGCTGTAGCATAGACTAGATCCAGCCCTGCTGAATCTAGCTTTGTTTGTATGCTTGTTGTTTGTTTGCTTGTTATTTCCCTGAAACACTAATTCCACCTAAAATGTGGCTTTTCAGCACTTCTGTGGATCCCTAGTGATATTTGCATTACTTACTGTACTTATTTCCCTGTTTCTCTTGAAAGAAAGTTACTGTTTGTCATTTTTGCATTTAAGTTACCTGTAACACATTGCATTTAAGTTACCTGGCACTTGCTCACTAAAGCAATTATATAAGTCAGCACTAAAAAATTAAAAGCACTACACCCTCACAAACTCCCCTTGAGTACCTTGTTCCCCACTGACCCTTTTTTTCAATTATAAAGGAATTCCCAATACTATTCTAGCATGTCCAAAGGTCAGTTGTCAATCTCCTCTCCGGTCCAGCTGGTGAATCTGGGAATCTTGAGGCAGTGTTACAACTGCCTCATGTACACAGACAACTCTCGCCTCCTCCTCCCAACAAATTCCAACACATGCAAGAGATGCAACCATATAGCCAAACTGGAGGCTAAGCTCTCTCAACTCGGTACTGGTGTAACCAGTCAGGAGGAGAAGGAAACCACACTCACTACAATTCCAGTCTCACATAGACCTACCACTACAGCAAACCAAACACATAAACACACAAAAACATACTCGGAGGCTCTAAATAAAAATCTGCCTAAGCAGCAGAAACGTCCAAAGCAGACACCCAAGCAACCGCTACCCCAAAACAAAACACGTCCAACACATAGCTCACAAAGCCAGTGTGCCGAACAGTCACAGCCCTTAAGGCTAAACAACACACCTGATACACTTGTAACAGGTGACTCTATCATCAGGCACACTGACGTCCCACTCACCAGGTTGAACAAGGAGAAGGTCATCATGGTGAGCTGCCTGTCGGGTGCTAGGATCCGCCACATAACACAAGCACTCAGGTCACTCCAAGGCAAGTACAAATATGACTCAGTCATTGTCCATGCTGGTGTGAATGACCTGAGACGTACCTCCCTGGACTACATGAAAAGAGACATAGAGGAGCTCTCTGAGCATGTTGCCCAGGCCGGTATGACCCTGACCTTGAGTAGCATCTTACCCTCACCAAGAATGATGCCACAATATGAAGACAAGATGATCAATTTCAACAATTGGCTTAAGTATTGGTGTCATTCAAAGGGGATCCAATGCCTGTCAGCCTGGGATGACATGCTCGACAAGCCACGATGCTTCGCTAGGGACGGCTTGCACCTGTCACCCCTGGGCTTTCGGATATTGGCAAAGGCTCTTGCTACCCCCATAGTGCCTTTTTTAGGCAAGGCTCAAAAGACAAACCCACCTCCATAGGTATCACAAGAGATAAGAAACTAAGAGTAATGCTACTCAACGCCAGAAGTCTAAACCTCAAGATGCATGCACTCGAAACTCTCACTAGCATGGAGAACATCAATATCTGTGCAGTAACAGAAACCTGGTTCAAGGCTCCCGAGAGCACCCCAGCACTACTAGGTTATAACTCATTCCATGCTTTTCGGCCCCAAAACTTGGACCGAACCACAAAAGGAGGGGGAGTATCAATATTCGTCAAAGATACCCACACCTCCAGGTTGGTGGCACAGCACAAAGCATCAGAGACTATCCATGTGCAACTAACAGTGGGTAAAACTGCCTTCCAGTTTATAGCCTGCTACAGACCACCCTCCCAAACCCAGGAACCCCACTCGGCCTTCCTGAGAACACTGGAAAATATGAAGATCTCTCCAAACACCATTATATTGGGCAACTTCAAAAACCCAAACATAGACTGGGAGCATTACTCTAGCTCCAACACCCTAGCCCAAAGGTTCCTAGAATTTATAAACTCAAATGCTATGGAACAACTTGTTACCACTCCCACAAGATGGGAAAACATACTGGACCTGATCATCACCAACATGGGGACTCTATGCTCCAGAACAGGAGTGTATCCCTCACTGGTAAGATCAGACCATAAACTAATCTCACTGGATATTCACAACCCGACCCCACCCCCCTGCCCAGAAAACCACAGTGAAAAACTTCTCTAAAGCAAATTTCACACTCCTCAAAACCGAGGTGGAATGCTTCAAAGCCCCCGGGCCTGTGGAAAATACGGCCCAGACTGCAGAATCCTTTATAAAAGCATTCTCTGAACACCTTCAGGAATGCATGGATCATGCAATCCCAAATAAAACCAAGACCCAATCCTCCAAAGGCAGACGTCCTGTCTGGTGGACCCCAGCCATAAACAAACTATACAATAGAAGGAGGAAGCTACTACATGATAGAGCAAAATCTCAAAAAGGGAAGGCATCTCTGATCAGTATTAGCAAAAAACTACGGGCACTCATAAAATCGTCCAAGACCAGCTTCGAGAGAAAAATTGCACAGGACACTAAGGATAATCACAAGTCTTTTTTTAGTTATGTTAGGAACCTGGGTAGGAATTCCCAGATATGCTCAGAATTAGTCCAAAATGACAAAAAATATGCCAAACCCACAGACATTGCCAACATCCTAGCTGACAGGTTCAGCACAAACTTCTCCCCCCCTCTCCACCAAAAGGGCAAATATCTATCCCAGCAGAGTGCTGCCCCCCTGACATCTCAGATGCTCAGGTAAGAGCCGCCCTCTCCAAAGCAAAAAACACAGCATCAATGGGACCAGACGGTGTCCCGGGCTGCGTCCTACATGAACTACAAGAAGATCTAAACCCAAACCTAAAACTACTGTTCAATGTCAGCCTTACTACAGGATATGTACCCAAAGAGTGGCGTACAGCAACAGTGGTCCCTTTCCACAAAGGTGGTGCCTCAATAGATCCTGGAAACTATCGCTCCATAAGCCTGACTAGCTTGGTCTGCAAAGCTATGGAAAGGACCATCATGGACCTCATAAATAAAGATATTGGGGACCTACAGACACTGGATCCTACCCAGTTCGGCTTTGTTAAGGGCAGATCCTGCCTCTTAAACCTGGTCGATTTCTTTTAAACAGTCACCAAGGCCATTGACGAGGGGAAGGTGGTCCACACAGCCTACCTGGACCTCGCAAAAGCCTTCGATACAATACCCCACTCGGGCATTATAGATAAGCTCACCAGCTTAAATATAAACCCCTATGTCACTAGATGGGTTGCAAACTAGCTCAAGGACAGAACCCACATGGTTAGAATTGCTGGAGCCATGTCAGCTCCAAATCAGTTACAAGTGGTGTCCCACGAGGCTCAGTTCTGGGACCCCTCTTGTTCGGTATATATTTCTCAGAGGTACAGGCCAACACGGAAGGACTGTGGCTGACCAAGTTCGTAGATGACTGCAAACTAGGTGCCATAATAGAATCTCCAGCCAACATAAGCATCCTCCAAAAGGGCCTCATAGAAACAGACAACTGGTGCCAGAGCCATGGCCTCAAGCTAAACGCCAAAAAGTGTATAATCATCCCCTATGGCAAAAACAAAGTGCCCACAAATTACCACATAGGTGGTAATCCATTAACTACAGAAGAAGAAATTAGGGACCTGGGGACCCAAGTTGATAGCAATCTCTCATTAGACAACCACGTGGCCAAAGTGGTTAGAAAAACATTTTATATAGCCCACCTAATCATGAAGGGATTCACATCTAGATCAGGGGAGGTCATCGTGCCTCTTTACTCATCCCTCATCAGGCCCATAATTGAGTACAATGCCCCTTTTGGGATGTACGTTACCTGACACCTGCAGTAACTGGAAAGACCCCAAAAGTACCTCACCAAGAGGATCAAAGGGCTCAAACAGATTCCATATGCTGCCCGGTTAAAGAAACTCCAGCTCTACTCAGTGGCATACCGCCTGCTCAGAGGCGATCTGTGCCTGACGTATAAAGCCATGTCCAACCCGGAGTTAATGGACATGCTGTACCTCAGAAAATCCAAATCCCATTGAGCTACACGCTCGAGAGACTTGAACCTCAGCACTGAAATAAATATGACATGCTGGAGGGACAGATTCATAACCCAGAGGCTCCCTTCACTCTGGAATAAAATCTCAGTCCAGGTTAGGCAGAGTCCCTCATTGACTCTCTTCAAGAGGAATCTTGATGAGTGGATGGGAGATCGTAGGTTTACCCCGGGTATCACTTCTGTGTCACTGTTAGACAGAGGCACAGTATAATAACCTCAAAAAAGGGCATAGCAAAATTAATTTAAAATGGGTGGGGAAAGCCAAACACACTCTGTCTTGGCTTATAAATGCCCTAGGGCAGATAGCCTAGTATGAACCTATGAACCTATGAACCTACATCAGATGTAGTTCAGCAGCCTCCATTTACATGCTGTAGTAAAGCCCTAGGGGGACATTCATTATTTGTGGCAATGGCAATGTATCTGTCACATGAATGGTCCCTGACCAACAAATGTTGTGGGTGTCCATGCTATGACTGGGATGATAGTAGGAATGCTAGCAGTAGTTAATGATAGGCCATTACTTAGCATCCCCTAACCTTATCACAGCAGGACAAAGGCTGCCATATATGGGAAGGACAAAGGCAGGAATGCAGGGTCATACCCACAATATTGCAGTTACACACTCTGGAACATGCTGGTGTTACAGGATGTGTTGCAACATGCCCTTATGCAGGAATAAGACATCAGGGACACAAATGGATATAGCCATGTACTGCCAGCATGCAACACACACACTGCCAGTGTAATATCTGACACAGGACCTGTGTGGTGGACATATAACACATGATAAGCATACCTCTGTCCAGCTAGAGAATAGGCCCACTGTAGTGAGCTATGCAGACAGAATACAGTCCAAGGTAAACTAGTATGTATACACACACACACACACACACACACACACACACACACACACACACACACACACACACACACACACACACACCCTGTAACACCAGTACTATGCAAAGCATTACACCACTCTACTCACAGTCTGTCTGTATGTTCTGATCCTCCTACATATATGTGGCTGCCCTGAGAGTGCAGGTTCTCCTGTAAGAGGTATTGCTACCTGCTGTCTGTAACATTGATGCCCACACACAGGAAGCATGTCCATCACACAGGGAATGTACAGGGAATACGCTCACATGATGTAGAGATCCATAGTGGGTGGTTGCCATGACAGTGGTAATTGGAAGTACTACACATGTGTAATCAGATATGTATATGGCTATCTGGATAAGTACATGTCCATATCATCCCACCATATACCCTGGACATGAAGTGTAGCCCTACACCAGCCCCTATAGTCCCAATGTAGTAGGTCAAGGGGATGTCTTGTATGTATAGCTGGTATATTAATGGACATTTGCTACTCTCATTGAGAATGTTGTCACAGACGCGGTGTGTGTGGAAGGTGACATCTGCTCATAACATGTGTGCTCTTGGCTACTGATAGACATCCTAAGGTTATCATGGTACAGTACCTGCATATATAGCAGGCTCAACAGCCATGTCAAAGCACAGGGTAGGATACACCTGTGTGACAGTGCATAACCACAACCAATGTGAACACAGCCACGGCCACATATGGTACGCTAGCATAATAGTACAGTATATGGACTATCTGTCCTACACCATCCTCATATGCGCCACTCACATCATGACCCTACATATACTGGTCTGCTACACAGTCTGGTCTAATGGCTGTCTATGGTATGGGACATGTGTGTGCATGGGCCTACACACATGTAAGGTAAAATGGTACCATACAGTGGGGCAGCATGTAACATCAGATAGAAGGGGAGCTGGAACAATGACATCTACCACAGTCTGTACACAGGCCATAGTACATATTAACAATACACACACTGCTGACATTCACCATCACTACACAGACCTCAGTACTGTACAAACATCCACAAGATATCCAGGGTATGGCATTGTGTAACCTCTACTGTACATGACATGTGTAGCACTCTGATATATCACTGGCGTGATATCAGATATGATGACACTATTTACGGTGTACAGCACATATGCACCACTTCATGCATGACATATATACAAAAGTTGACAGAGGTGTGGCTAACAGCAGATACACAGGGCCAGTATTAACATGTTGCTGTGATACCCTCATTAATCTACCATTGTAATGGGGTTTGTTGCAACATATGTCCAATGAGGGATATGTAGTCAGTAACTGTTATGACCTTCACCATCTACAGACTACAATCCTCACACTACCTTCTGCATTCCACAGATAGATGCATTGTGGCTAACACATGATACCAAAGGCACAACACTGTCCAGTCTGAGAATGACCCTGCAGATGGGGATTCCTGATATACATGGAACTGACATGGCAGGTATTGAGACAGGTA
This sequence comes from Protopterus annectens, assembly GCF_019279795.1. Taxonomy (NCBI): domain Eukaryota; kingdom Metazoa; phylum Chordata; order Ceratodontiformes; family Protopteridae; genus Protopterus; species Protopterus annectens. The sequence goes on along the minus strand of NC_056742.1, from coordinate 208,385,469 downwards.
TGACAGGCATATCCAGACAAACACTGTTAATCCCACATTACTCCATATGCAGTATGGCAGCACTTACAGTCTGTAGTCAGGTCAGGCACATCACCCTCCTGTTTGTTGCCCTCTTTCCACAGTGTATGTTGTTAGAGGTAAATCCCCAATCGATCTGGAATGCTGTTTGCCAAATGACAGTTCTAGCTCCTGCTCACAGTGACATACAAGGGCTAACACCACCCGGATGTTCCAGGTATTGGAATGTGTTTTCATGCAATTGTCTATGGGAATGTTACCACACCTGTTCCACATGCAGTCGGCTAGGGAAGGGCTGCAATTCATGCAGAGGCCATCAGGTGATCATGAGCATCACTTTAAATACACATGCTACTGCCTAAGTAATGCAGGTGTGGGCCTCCACATCTGCCAGAGAGGGAGTGGGGGAGGCAGACAGAGGTGAATGCATGTCAGGGAGGGGTGGGTGGGTAAAGCTGATGCATGTTTGTGTCACACACCTACCGGCACATGATATCAAACACCCGAGAGCTATGTAGTGCTATCACAGTTCGATGTTGTTATTGGATGCACCACATTGGTTATCTGGTGGAGAGCACTCAGAACATGCATGTGATGGTGATGACATCTGCAACAGGGATACGGCAGATATGTATTAGGTGACGTACACATGCCTGTCTGCATGAATAGGTGCCAGTGTCAGCACAGGCACACTCACACAGGGATGCACACACATTAACACACTTGGCATGGCCAGGAGTGCAACTCATCACTAGTGGGATTGCCACAACACATCAACGTGCAGGGAATACATGCATCACATGGGTGATATGGAGGTCGTATGGGTGGTGAGTATGAGGGGGTGTCAGACATAAGGCTGCAAGCTTCACTGTCCCCTGGGTGGAGTAGTACATGTGGATGTGGACATACGCACCATACAACACACACACGAACACACAGGGTGCCAGTTTGGACATGCATAGGTGCATGTCTGTATGGGTGTGTGGTGGCCAACAGTGCCAGCAGGATGTACAAGGGTAGGCGATGGGTATACCTTGGCATCAGGCCACATGACAATGGTCTGCATTGTGGCACAGGCCTGTAGCTTCTGCATTTGCCCACACAGGTGGGTATTGCATCCATTATCCAGTCACCTGTGTGACTATTGTGCGTGGCCAATGCTGTGCATCACTTGCCATGTATGTGTTCCCTAGTCCATTACTTGGATGGTGTCTAGGATGTGCACACCTCCCACATGCATGTACAGTGACATGTGGAACTGTACCGAGGCTGTCTGGCCCATGCTGTGAACACAGCTTATCATCCAATGTGCCAGTCTTGCCCACATGTGGCAGTCAGTGGTACTGGTCAGCAGATTTACCATGCACCTACATTGATAGCATGCTAACAGCATTTCCTGATGTCAGTGTCATCTGTCCATACAGGCCATGTTGTCAGGCATAGTATGTCAGTTGTGAGTCGCATGTGAAGGCACAGTGGGGTTGCTAACTGTGATTGGCAGGCCTTGATGTCGCATGTATGGGTATGGCTTTGCACCCCAGCATCTCAGCTATTTACATCTGTTATCCCTGTATGGTTGACATTGTGATAGGGCCACCATAAATGAAATTAGCAAAACCCCTCTACATTGCCCACAGGTGTCACAGACTCACACCGACCTCTACACAGGATATGAGTTACAAACACACACACACTTGTCATGTCTGGGAGTAGAACCCCTACCTAACTAGTTTACTACACTACAGCACTATGCAGTTATGTTACATGCTATGAACATTACTGAAGTACATTTTCCCCAAAGATGTATTTCACAATTAATGACCTCAGTAGGACTACGAAAGTAGGGCATTTGTCATGTACTGTGAGTGAGTAGCCCATAATGCATTGCGCCATACACAGACACTGAGACACACACAAAACATCCGGAACTGGCATGGATGGAGATGGAACACTACCACCATTTTAAATCACACTACAGCAGTACGCAGTTACAGACTGTGCTATGGTGATTACTGGGCTATCTTTTTCCCAGAGGTGTACTTCTAGGTGAGTGACATCAGCAGACTTGCCAAAGCAGAGTATTTGTATTGTATGGAGTGTGAGTAGCCTAAAAAGCATTGCTCTCTACTCAGATGCACACAGTTGCCAGAGCTTGAACACCTACCTAATTAGGTTTATCACACTACAGCAGTATGCAGTTACAAAATGCGTTACAGCAATTACTGGGCTATCACTTTCCCAGAGGTGTACTTCTAGGTGAGTGGCATCAGCAGCCTTTCCAAAGTAGAGTGTTTGTATTGTATGGAGTGTGAGTAGCCTACAAAGCATTGCTTTCTACTGAGTCAGACACATACATACACCAGGGTTGGGGTACAAACACCTACCTAACTAGCTTATCACACTACAGCAGTACACAGTTACAGAATGCACTGTGGTGATTACTGGGCTATCACTTTCCCAGAGGTATACTTCTAGATGAGTGACATCAGCAACCTTTCCAAAGTAGAGTATTTGTATTGTATGGAGTGTGAGTAGCCTAAAAAGCATTGCTCTCTACTCAGTCAGACACACACACACTTGCCAGGGCTGGGGTTTGAACACCTACCTAAGGTAGCTTATCACACTATAGCAGTATGCAGTTACAGAACGTGCTACAGTGATTACTGGGCTCTTACTTTCCCAGAGGAGTACTTATAGGTGAGTAACATCAGCAGCTTTGCCAAAGTGGAGTATTTGTATTGTATGGAGTGTGAATAGCCTAAAAGGCATTGTTCTCTACTCAGTCAGACACACACAGCTGCCAGGGCTGGGGTTCATGCACCTACCTAACTAGCTTATCATACTACAGCAGTACGCAGTTACAGAACGCGCTACAGTAATTACTGGGCTATCACTTTCCCAGAGGTGTACTTTTAGGTGAGTGACACCAGCAGCCTTGCCAAAGTAGAGTATTTGCATTGTATGGAGTGTGAGTAGCCTAAAAAGCATTGCTCTCTGCCCAATCAGACACACACACACAAATGGACACACACAGTTGCCAGGGCTGGGGTTTGAACACCTACCTAAGTAACTTATCACACTACAGCAGTGCACAGTTACAGGATACGCTATGGCAATTACTGAGCTATCATTTTCCCAGAGGTGTACTTCTAGGTGAGTGACAGCAGCCTTGCCATAGTTGAATATATGTATTGTATGGAGTGTGAGTAGCCTAACAAGCATTTCACTCTACACAGTCAGAGACAAACAGGCATGCACACAAATACACACACAATTGACAGGTCTGGGGTTAGTACTACTACCTAATTACTCTGTCACTACAGCAGTACGCAGTTATGGGATACACCATGCATATTACTGACCTATAGCTCTCCCAAAGGTGTAATTCACATTGGATGACCTCAGCAGGCTTGTCATACTACTGCTATGGGGAGGGCAGTGTGTGCATGTGCCATACCCCATTCATGTAGGGGTTGACATGCCACATGTGGGCAGACATGGGGTCATATGTCACATGTGCATGTATACAGCTACTAGATGGCTGCATCCTTGTACAGTCTTGTTGCACAGCTGGCACGTACACCACATAGTCTGTCATGCTGACATACTGGTGGCTAGTATCCGCAGTGGATTACATCTGCACCTCATGTGTTGGGGGCCCTTTGGCTGTGTGCCAGTTGAGACAGGCCTGCATGGCTCCTTGTCACGGTCACCCTCTTCCACATATCTATGCCCATGAACCTGTGGCTTATTGTAGTGTTTTGTCCTTGCATATTTGTCTGTATTCCTATCCACTGTGTGTGCAAGGCAGGAGTGGTGCATACTGGCATGTCTCTGCACTGAGAACTGCAACTTCCAGATATGTCTGGTCCACTAGTGTTTGCAGACATGGCCTTCATGCGTTTAAGTGTGTGAGCATGCCCAGTATGACCTCTCAGTATGTTCTTGACTGACATTTCCTTCATTCCTCTATGTGTGTGAGCATGCCCAGTATGACCTCTCAGTATTTTGTTGACTGACATTGCCTTCATTCCTCTACGTGTGTGAGCATGCCCAGTATGGCCATCTGTGTTGCATGCGTGGATCACGCCCAGGTTGTTTGTACTGCAGTGCTGACATTTTGTTGTACACTGACAGGTAGCATGCTGTGTCTGCAGGGTATCCGTCGGTCATTTGCCATTGACTGTTGCTACATTTCTGCATAGTGGGGAGGACACCTGTCTGTTTCTACTGTTCTACACAGGAGTTGGAGGGCACACCTGACTGTTACTCTAAGTGTACGTTGGATTGGGGGGGGTGCACCTGACACTTGTACACATTTGCTAGAACTGTACTGGTATGCCAGGTACTCCATTTCAGTTTGTAGTCATACCTATCCTGCTGGCTAGGACTTACCAGTGTAGTACAGATCCTAGCTTTGTTTACCTACATATTAGTGTCTGACTTCCTAGCCTTCACAACTTACATCCGACTGCCTGGCCTGCTGTGGTCTGTGTAGGCCTGGGGGGAGGGGTTGACCATAGGGTACATTCAGAGGCATAGTACAGCATTTGTTTGTGTTTTTCTTCACCTGTCCTGCTGGCTCAGACTTTTGTTGGGTATGTGATCCTTCCTGACTGGCATGTGTGGCTCTTATGGACACCCCTTTCACTCAGGCCATTTCCTGCAGTGGGCTTTGTCAGCCTGTGTAGTACTGGCTACTATGGTGACTCCAGTATGTGTTACATATCTCATGCTGCCACTATGAGTATCTACTCTTTGCTGCCTTGACATCTGGCCACCCAATTCCCTTGCATGTTCACATCCATACCATAGCTACAGGTAATAACACATTCTACTCCATTTGGCAATTTGTAGGTTGATTGACTTACCTTGAGTGTGTGCCGGACTTGAGAATTTGGCTGGAGGGCTGCCTATGTCAGATGCGCATAGTACACTCCCTATACATGGTTGGGCACAGGTAGTGTCATGCTTGGCATCCCTTTTACTGTCTGTGTGAGTCAGAGAGAGGTGTCATTCCCTGGGCCCCTACTGTGTCAGTGCATATGCTATACATTGTCTCTTTGCCAAGGCCAGGGCATACTGAGCATGCCCCCTTCTGCCTAATGGGTCAGGCTCAAGTTATTCCTCCTCCGAGTCACTCTGTACCTGTACAGGCCTTGGCATTGGTGGGAGGCTGTGTGGCCCTGCCCCATGCTGTTCCTGCTGCAGCTGTTTCCACAGGATATCATTCTGTAGCATAGCACATACAATTAATATTTGGGTACATGTAGCTGGTGAAACTGCAGGGCTCCACCAGATGTGTCCAGACACCGGACCCGTGACCTGAGCATCCCAAACATATTCTCTATTATATGTCTGGCCTGTGCGTGTGCATCATTATGGCATTGTTGTTCAGGTGTGTGTGCATTTCTGATGGGTGTCATCAGCCATGGTTCCAGTGGGTACCCAGCATCCACTACTAGGTGACCATAGGGGATGTCCAATTCAGCAAATCTGTGGTACAGCTGTGTAAGTTGCCATATGTGTGAATTGTCATATCTTCTTGGGCAGCCAGCACACACATTCAGTATAATGCCCTGGGCATCACATACAACCTGGCAGTTGATGGAGGGGATGCCCCTGCAGTTGATGTAGGCCCTACCCTACTCACCGGGTGGTGCTTTGATGAATAAGTGCATGCAGTCTATAGCACCCACTACTCCAGAGTAGTTAGCTATTTGGTGGAAGAGACGCATATTGCGGGTCAACACCTCACGTGTGTTGAAGAAATATACGTGTGCACTGGCATGTGCTGACATGGCATCCAGGAACTGGTGGAATACTCTGGATGCTGATGCCTGTGAGATGCCCATGTTATCCCCAGTTGTAGTTTGGGAGGTACCTGTGACTAGTATACCTAGGCCTACACATACCTTGGTATCCACTGGGATGGGTTCCCCTCGGCCAGTGTGGTGTGTCAGGTGTGGCCTGCACAGCTCAACAATTTGCTGTAGGAGATCTCTGTCCACCCTATAGCGCTCCACTATCTCCAGCTAATGTAGCCCCTGGTAGGTTACCCTGGGTTTGTACACTCTTCTCTGTCTCCTCACTGTGGGTTTTTCAACAGCATTGACATCCTCACCACCCTTCTTATTTTGCAGGTTTGGTTTTAAAATTTCCCCGCATGTATACACCGGTGTGGTGTAGAGTGTGGAAAAATCGGGGGGGGGGGGTAGGTGTTTGCTTAGTTTATAGTGGTGTTCTGGGCTGCGCTGGTCTGCTGCCTGTGTGATTAGCTGATTCTGATACATTTCACCTGGCAGCTCAGCTAGTTCTCCTTGATTACCTTCCTACTGCTGTTTTCTCTTCCCACTGCCTCCATGTTTAGGCCTGTGTGTGCACTGCACAGACAGAGTGCTCAAATGTGCACAAAGCTGCTTTTTCCTGGTTTAACTTCCTTTTTCTTCCTGTAAAACCCGGTGTGCGGTGTGCACACCCACTTACACTTTGCAAAGAGTGCTAGGCAGGTTTAGAAACACCCCTAGCTTAGCTGTGCTAAGCTAGGAGCAATCCCGAGCCACAGTTCTCCAATTCACTTACAGTATGCCTGACATGCCCCCCCCATGATGTCACCTATATCCTAGTCTTGCACCCAGCTATTTATGCTCTTACACTCTTGGGACCTGCCTCACACCCTTGGAAACTCTGGGATTCACTAACCTTTCCCTCATTTGCATAGGATTGCCTGCTAATGCATAGTTACATGTCCCACACTGAGCTTCCCCCCTTAGCAACCATTACTCACTGCCAAGGTTGTCTTCTGCCTGACATTGACTTGCATGGCAGAATACTGATTTTAGTTATAATGCTTATTTGAAGTTTATTTTATTATTTCCCCCCCAATCCCATTTGTGCATTGCTGCCCTATGCTTAAATAGGCAAGATCGTCAACAAAAAAATTAAAAGTTGTTTATTTTTTATTTTAAACACTTTGCAATGCCAATGGACTTCTACTTGGACATTGGCATGCTTCCTCAATGATATGCAGCCTTTATTTGGAGCTGTCATAGCTCCGTTTTGTAGATTGCAGAAATGTACTCAGTTATTAACCGAGTACATTTCTGCACACTGCACTCATCCTGCACGGACAGCTACCAGTTTCTTGGATCACATAGTACCCTCATTTGCATGGTTTTCACTTGCAAATGAGGGTAATTTTCATACAGGAGCTTGGTCCATGCAGGATTAGCCTAAGAGCTTACGTCCACATCCCGGGAGCTCGTTCCTGGATCGCACGTTGACCATATTGCCAAAAATAGCTCTTAAACTAATCCTGCAGGCTATAAAGGGCTTCATAAATTCAGGGGCTAGTGTAAGTAAGACAGATTACATCACTGTATTCCACAGTTGTATTGACTAATTTCCATTACATTTCATTCAGGGAAAAACTCAGTGAATGCACAGGACAAAGCAGACTGCTCAATATTTTAACTTGGTGAAATAGATAATAAAATATTTTTAGTAATGATTCAAGATTTCCTGTACCTCCCTTATAAAATATAATAATTCAATGGTTGTATAGCTACATGGGGGATTACTGCTTGTTCACAAACAGAAACTGTACCAGCAGTGATTTTAAATGGAAAAGTATTCAGCGTGTTCCAAAATGGGGAATTTGAATAAATTAGATTAAACTGCTCCATCTGCCACTCAACAAAGTATTTTGAACCCTAAATTAGTGATGATATTAAGGAGAATAATGGTTATTGCTTTGGGCTGGACCTAAGTTTAACTGTACATCTCCTGTAAGCAACCAGTTTTGTTTCTGTACACGTAACTTAAATCTTTTTGTTAATAACAGCATCTTACAATGATGTCTTGCCTTACTTGGTTTAATTTCTCCATACCTTAAAGGTGTCTAATACCTTGAAAGGAATGGACCCTTTTTCTAAGTCAAAGTAAGATTAAGGTTTGTGAAACAAGTATTGTTTCAATCTGTGATCTTTGCAGCATCCACAATGTGCCCAGAAATTATGCTTTCTACAATTCATATAGAGTTACATGTATTGCTAACATGTCTAAATACAATTGTAAATTATATTTTTAAGAGACCCATTGCACCTACTACCACTGGAACTGTCTGGATATCCATCCTTCTTCCACATTGCCAACATTTCTGCCTGCAAATCCTGGTACTTTACAACTTTGTATCTCTCTCTGTACATAAGGCATTGTAATCACTGGGTGTAGCAATATAAATGATCAATGTTACTTTTGTCTTTTTTTTCATGGATTACTAAAATTGGTGTTCTCACATATGCTTTTTGAACTGTTGGTAATGGGTGATCCCATGTTATATAAATTTTATTATTCTCCATATTGCTTTGTGACTCATGTTTCCAGTGCTTCTCAGCTACTTCAATATCATAATGTTTGCATGATCCCCAGTGCAACAGTCTTGCCACATTATTATGCCTTTAAATATACAGGCCTTCTGCTATTAGTGTATCATAGGATCATAGGAAGTTACTAGGCTATTGGCTCCGAGGCCCTTATAAGTCTAGACAAGAGTTTAGCCCATGTTTAGAGAAGAGGCACCAATGCCCCTGACCAGCTGGGACATGGGTGGAATCCCAGGAATACCAAGTAGTCCTATTGATGTCACAGACCAGGTTGAGGTTGCACATGCAGGTTACTCGAATGGAGCTTGACTTGCAGATATGCAGCAGTCCCAAAAATCATATCATCACTCATATCCAGCAACTAGATGTGTAACTGTTTCCAGTTTTATTTTAAAAAACCTGCATTTGTCTGTTTCTCCCACATATTCAATGGATTTTGCAAACCAATGTGTGTGTAGCCCACTATTCTGGGCTGGCATTAATAACCTTTCCTTAACCATTCCTGCATTAGATCCTGATCAACATGATGTTGCTCTAGGAATGTTCTGTACTTGCAACCATATTCATGCTTTTTCCACATTTCTTGCCTTCTCATGTCATCCTTCTCCTTATATTATTTCTTTTGTTTTTTAGCACATTCAGTTGGTGCATGATTTTTCTCTACTTCTGGTTTGGTTTCCATTTCCACTTGACACCAATATGCATCTGCTAAACTAAGCAAAGAAGTCATCTTGGTCTTGCCCTCCTCATATTTTAAAACATTCGCCATGTACGGATCTGGTGAGGTAAGCTGATATGTATGAAGTCCTATGACTGTAGATCTATATATGTAATTATTTTCAACAAGGTTCATTTCCCAAATATTTGTACACTCCCTCTTACTCAAGTTCCTTTATATCACATTCTTGTTCCAAATTGATGTTTTCTTGGTGCTGCAGCTTTCCTACTTTTAATGATGCTTTTGCATTCAAGACCAAATAACATTATTTTATCATCAGAGAACGTTTTGACCACTTATAGCTGTGCTTTCAGCTCTTCATCTGATGAATTATACAGTTTTAAATCATCCACAAAAAGATGAGAAGCCTTTGCACTTTGTTGTTTTCTGGGAGCATGACCATGACATAATTTAAGTAGACAGCTTACAGAATTAAGAGCAAGACAAAAAAGCAGTAGTGGCAAAGAATCACACTGGAATATCCCATTTTAATTTTTTATCCCTGGGATAATAATTTGTCTTCTATCTTGGCTTAGCTGCAAAGTGGTGTGCCACTGTTTCATGGTCAATGCAATGTAAGTGATCAATGTAGGGTGTATCTTATTTCTTACAAAGGGCTACATTTTCATGTAATAGATTAATACTTTTAGTCAGAAGTTAGGTACTGTATCTGGGCCTGTTTTCTTTTTTTTTTTTTTCAGTTTAGGAGCTTGTCTTTATTTAGTTTCAGTTTCTCCAGCCATTAATTCATCCCATTTCATATCCTGTACAGTCAAACGTATTACTCTTTTTGTTTTGATTCTTCAGTCTATTCTGCATCTTTGATATATTCCACAGTGTCTTCATAGAGATTTCTCCAAAAGGTGTCTATTTCTTCTTTTTGGTAGTGTTTCTATTCCTTTAGCTTTATTTCCCAATTCTTTATGTTTTTTTTTTGTAGTCATAATAAATTATTTATTTTGTATTTTTTCTTTATATTTACCTGCATATCTTCCATTTTTTTCTGTCTGTGATGATATATTTAGTTTATTATTTGCAATAGTGCATGATAGATCCTAGTTTGTTCTGACACTGCACATTGCTTTTTTCATTTTTGTCTTTCTAATTATTTTTGTTTATATGTTCCCTCTTTTATACTCCTCTAATAGTAACACTCCTTGTCTTAATTGATCTATAGGTTTCTCTATTCAGTACTTCCATGATGGCATTTGAATTCTTCCTTTCCTTTCCCTTACTGCCCCTGTAATTTTGTGGTAAGATTTTATCTGTTATTAATTTAGCTGCACTGCAACATATCTTATGTACTTCTGTTGTATCGTGTGGATTTCTGTTAATAGTCTTGACTACTGTGTTCATTTGTTTTATCAGACTTTTAATGTTTTGGGTTTTATTAACTTTCTATAATATATTTCTTTCAATGATCATAATATGTCTATCCATCTCTATTAAATCAAACAACTCAGTCTTATTGACTTTCTGTAATCTACTTCTTTCACTGATAATAATACAGCTGTCCATCTCTATTAAATCAAACAACTCTTTCCTTAGATCATTTTCTTTTAAACTGAGGGTACATTCTTAGTTCTCCATTTCCTGTGGCCATGTTTCACCTTAATTTGAGGACACATTGCTCCATCATGCTGTGAAATTACCAGAGATGGATTTTCTATACTGAATCCTTCAGTTCACAGGTAAATTCATAACTTCAGTTTTTGTTTCTTTAACTTCTCCATTATAAACCATCTTTTCTACTTCCCCTTTTGTTTTCCTATTTTTGTATTGTGCAATTATTCATATCCATTTCCCTTTGTCTGTATTTCGCTTCAGTATCCGTGGTGCTGCTTTTTTGTATTGATTAGATTTGCTTTCTCCTTTGCAAAAATATTGCATCATATTAAATTTCTTTTTCTTTCCCATGTCCATATTTCTTTTGCAGCTATCTATTACTCCACCTGTTTCTCCTAATTCTGTGCACTCATTGCTCCATAATGTTGTGAGATAACCTGTGTTAGACATTCTACACTAAATGCTTCACTTCACAGATATTCCATAACTTCAGCCACTATTTAACTTCTGCTTTATTAATCTTCTGTTCTGTATTCCGCCTTTGTGATCTTATTTTTTGTATTGTGAAATTTGCCATATCAGGGTGTCTTTGCCTGTATTTATCTTCAAATATCTTTGGAGCTGTTTTTTGTATCAATTAGTTTGGCTTTCTGCTTTGCATAACTAGTACACCATATCAGATTTCTCTTTCTTTCCCACTTCCATGTTTCATTTGTATACATTTCAAAAATCTCTAGGTTTTGTTCTTTATCTTTTGGCACTTTCTCATTTGATTTTTTTTCCAAATAGTCCAAAGTTTTGTGATCTATATGATGTTTTTCATGGATCTGTTGTATTAATGAACACAACTTTGTACAAAGCTCTCAACAGTTTTTTTCCTGTGCAAGTATTTTTCTTTCCTCTAATTTTTCTCTAAATCTTTTTAAATATCTTTTATCTGGAAATGTTGGGTGTCTTGCATAATAGTAACAATACATAACTTCGTTCTTGATCTCAGTATTTCACTCTATCATATTTATGACTATTTTTGGCCTATCAGTTTTTGTGATTTTTGTGGAATACTACTTCCTTCTACAACAGGAGGGGGTCATCTTCCCCTGAGCCTGGCCTAGCCCCATTGCAGGAATGTTTCCATGTCTTGAGAATTCTACACTGTCATATTTCCAGTCCTGGAACCAGTGCACCTACCAGGACTGGGGCTTTTTCATCTTGGGACTTGTTCACCCACCTGTCTTATTTATTTTTAGAATCCTTCTGTCCATGATATATGCTACATAAAATACAGTCTATATATCAGTGTCGTCTTGGTGAGATTTTTTAAAAACAGGGTGCACCTCATGAAGGTTGGCTGCAAGACTTGCAGATGAATTCAATTCCAGCAATACAACTTTCTAATTTTTATCATCTCTACATTTGAACTATACCTCTTCTACAACATCAACTGAATGGTAGGGGCAGGTATATTTCACAGAGGATACTGCTACTGTGGAGCAGACTCCTCATATAAAACAAAGTTCATCCTTGTTCATTTGCTTTTCTATTTTTTGTAAATACTTTATTGATTTTAAATGAATAAACAGATAATAACATTCAATTAACGAAGAACTAGATAACATAAATAAGGTACAAAAAACAAAAAACATCATCCAATAACTATTTACAAGAGGCACCTATTATATAAATAACAACTAAAACATCTCAAATAAATGACAGTTCAACTATTATTTGTTTAACAGTTCCTTTAGTTTCATCTGTGAGTTGTATGTGGATGTAATTCTAGTATTTCTTGATTTGATCGTCATCAGTTCCAAGTGGAAAATTCATTGAAAGATGGAGAAGAATCACTTTTCTGAATTCTTGTTATGACTTTTCTTGCAGTTGATATAATGCTTCATAAAACTGGCAATTTCAGTTTTATAAGACACTAAGATACAGGAGCAGTAAATAAAAACAATGATTTGTTTAAAGAAAAGTTATTTGAGAATAAAGACTGTAAAAATATATTCATTTCCTCCCAATAAGTTTTAAGCATGATGCATTAAAAAACACATGCTGCCAACCAGCTTTGAGATCTAGTTTACATCTCCAACAAATTGTTTTAATCCTGAACATCATTTCAATTCTGTGATGAGTAAAAAAGGATCTATGTAGAAATTTTCAAGAGAAAATTCTCCATTTGAGAGAGCTAGTAGTCTGTTTAAAAGATAATAAAATGAGCCTTTTATCGTTCTCATGTGGAGAATCATTATTTATTTGGTTAAAATAAGACCAATAACTATATTTAACATATTCATGTTCTGTTCTAACCACTTTATATCTTTTTTTTTTTGATAGAAGTCCTTTCCCAGATATTTCTTGCTGTGCTAAGAGAGATAATAAATCAATTAATTTAGGAACAGAATTTCTTGTTTTCGGTTGCATAAGATTAACTCTATTTCCCATAAATTGTTTGCAGTTTTGGATACTTATTAAATGCAGATGTGGTGTCATTGTCATAATGTTGTAAAATCCACAGATAATCACAAGTGCACCATACAGTACATGTACACATGAATCAGGGATACAAATCAAAGGTACAATGTGTAATGAATGATAAATCCATAGAGTTTCCAAATCCACCACCTTCCCGAGAACTATTTTACATTATTGTCTAAATTAGTGGAGGGTAAGTGGGAGTATGCAGTATTAAGCAAGAGTAAGCATATTTAAGCAGTAGTAAGTGGGTTTAAGCCTGTTTGTATGGGGTACACAATACACACACAGATTAAGCAATATTGAAGCTAACTCTCTGTAAGCATATTTAACTGGAGGTTAGCATTGTTTACCATCGCACAAACCCACTTACAACTGCTTAAAAGTGCCTTAATTACTTTGTACGCAACAGCTGCTGTTCTGGTCAGAAACAAAATAAACAGCCCTTGCAGGTCTTGAACCCAGGATCCTGAACACTATAGTGACAGAAGTTAACCACTAAACCATCACAGCTCTACATAAAATTGAGGTATCACCAAGCAGATCCTCACTATAGGAAAATCAAGCTGAACATTGGAAAGGAATCTATATACAGTTTTATGTTGTATAACCTACTACATAACATAAATATGTGAACTGGAGTACAGTATTCAGCCCAGATGTGAGGTGTCATTGTAATAAACTGTTGAAATCTCCTAATAAACGCAAGGACCCCATACAGTATACGTACACATGAAACATGGATACCAAACACACATATATAACATATAATGAATAACAAATCAATGCCAAACAGCAAATAGTATGCAAATTAAAAATTAAGCAATGCTAAGTATTGCACAGCCCAGCTTAGTAGGTATAAGCAATGTGTAGGCCAGCTAAATCAAATTGCCCATTGGTATACCCCTTTAAGCAATGCCAACCTTAGGTAAGCAGGTTTTCCCATAGCTTAGCATTTTCAAAACCATCCAATCACAGCAAAGTGCATGAAATTGGCCCTATTTAAACTCAACAAGCAGGAATACATTTCATAACTGGTTGCAGCTTCCTCCTGTAGCTGCTATGACTAGTATGGGAGAGGATGTGCACATTTGGGTGCAGTGCTGGAGCATCCAGGAGTCCAGAGTCATGGCAGGACTCCTTGTGAAAGACCATGACCAGAGACTTCTGCCGGACCAGTATCAGGGTTCCCAATACAAAGCAGAAGCCTGGAACCATCACACCCATGACCTCACCAGTGCCACTGGCACACACTGAACTGTAGAGCAGGTCAGGCATCACTATGCTGACCTGAAGCAGAGAAAGAGGGATCTCTTGGATCAGTGGATCCAAGAGGCTAGCAGGACAGGGGATGTCCCAGCCGTGTGTAATTATCAGTCCACTAGCTGTATAATAATTGCCAGGTCATGTATATTATGAATAGGTATGGCTAAATATTCCTCTTATGTCTTTCACAGTGACAGATGAGTAGGCTGCGAACCAGGAAGCCCATGCCTGTAGATTGCAGTGGTTGCAATGCAAGGCAGGTTAGTAATACTCTTGCATGTACTGTTACAGGAAATAAATCTAAAGGTAGTAGAACGTTAATCACATGTATAAAACCTATATTGTTTAAGGCATGTACTGCATACACCAGAGAATATGGCAGGGAGAGTCTCAAATAGGTTGTATGTAAATAAATAAATGCCGACAATAAAGGTCTAACTGCTGGACTGCATGTGTTTATTCTAGTATCATATGGTAATGTAGAATTGCAATCTCTTAATAGTACTGTTGTATTAAGCACTGTTACCAACACTGTGCTACATAAATAAAATGTGTAGGAATGTCTGTATATGACTGCTGTAATCACAAGAGGCCATATAGTACAACCGAGAGAGACTTAGACAGAACGCAGTGAAAAAATAGACAACATAGTCCAAATACGACACTGAACTGAGATGTGAACTGTTGTATTTTTAGCACACACAGCCATGGTTCCAATCCTGGGAGTGGTAGTAGGCTGTATGCAGAATCATACCCCACAACTGTACAGATATGTCCAGATTGTCTAGTTAATTGGCCCATATCTGCTGCCTGTCACCCTGTCCTCCTGGCAAATCAGGGGATGACCCCAGATGTTTAGGCAGCAAATAAGAAATACAACTGATTGTCAGACATCTATAAAATAAACCTGTCACTCTAGCAATTCCCCAAAATGTTATGAGAGTAATAAGCCAAGTATGTCCCATCTCCACCCCCATGTTGTGAAGCTGTGACCAGAGTGTGTGCAGTAACAGAGTGAGACCTATGTGCATAATACTAATGTGGAATCTGATAATATGTATGGCAACATTCAGGTAGTGCTAACAAACATTGCCCCCACAGGTCTGTCAGATACAAAAACTGTGCCTAGAAATAAAAGATTGATATCCTGTACTGGCACTGTTTACTCTGGTATTGTATTGCATTGTTAGTGTTGCAATTGCTCTGAATGATAAGGAATTACTCATCACTGTCACCCACACTGTGCTACATAATAAAACTGTCTAGGAAATCCTGTATAAGAATGTGGTAATTACAAGGTCAGATTGTAAAACCACAGGAGACTTATACACAGAAATCAGAAAAGAGATACACAGCAGTATCTATATAGCAATCCAACTGTGATGGACACTGTTTTATTTTTAGCAGACACAGCCATGGTTCAAATCCTGGGAGTGGTGGTAAACTGTATGCAGAATCATACCCCTCAAGTTTACAGAATTGTCCAGAATGTCCAGTTAATTGGCCCATATCTGTCGGCTGTTACCCTGTCCCCCTGGCATATCATTGTGATAATCTTTGACATGTAGGCAGCATTACATGTCATATAACTGCCTGTCAGGCCTGTACATATTTGGAAAATGTCAATGAAAACAAACCCGTTATTGTACAACTCACCAAAGGTTTAAGAGGGCAATAGTCAAAATATGTCCAGGTTCACCTGCATGTGGTCAAGACATGCCCAGAGTGTGTGCAATAAGAGATGGATAGGTATGTGCATAACAGCAACCTGGAATCTGGAAATATGTATAGGAACAGTTAAGTAGTGTTAACAAACAATACCTCCACAGGTATACCAGGTAAGAGGTGTATACTGCAGGTAAAATTCAGTTCATGTATATAGTTGTCTACATCCATACCACTGTCCAAACTAAGGCCATAGGGTAGTGTACTAATACCTGTAAGG